>NC_091506.1:20451528-20751528 GCF_947461875.1 Haliaeetus albicilla
GTGGCCGCTGTGACATCAGCACCGCTGGCCCGCGTGCGCCCCGGCTACGGGCAGGGACGCCCTCGGCCACCTGCCGCCCGCTCTGAGGCGGCCACCGCCTCACAGGGGTGGCTGCGAAGTGCCGAGGCGGGGGCCCGAGCCCTCGGCACCCACGTCACCGGGGCGTCACCGGGGCGGCTGAGGGAGCTGGGGCTGTTTAGTCTAGAGAAGAGGAGGCTGAGGGGAGACCTTGTCGCTCTCTACAGCTACCTGAAGGGGGGTTGTAGTGAGGTGGGTGCTGGTCTCTTCTGTCAGGTGGCCGGAGATAGGACGAGAGGCAATGGCCTCAAGTTGCGGCAAGGGAGATTTCGGTTAGATATTAGGAAACGTTTCTTTACTGAGAGGGTTGTCAGACATTGGAATAGGCTGCCCAGGGAAGTGGTTGAGTCACCATCCCTGGAGGTATTCAAAAAGCGAGTAGATGGGGGTGCTTCAGGACATGGTTTCGTGGGCATGGTTGATGGTTGGACTTGATGATCTTGAAGCTCTTTTCCAACCTAAAGGATTCTATGATTCCTTGATTCAGCCTTCCAGCTCTGCGCCAACTTCCGCGGAGCTGTTTCAGCCGTCACTCTGCAACCAAATCTCTTCTCCTTCCTGCACTAGAAAGGTACTTGCTGGTCTCCAACGGGAGAGAAATCCTTTTGGATGACTGACATTTCCCAGGCCCCCTGTTACCTTGCCGTAGAGCACGTGGGGGTTTTTTGCTCTAAAGGGCGTATGACGGGACTCAAGCCCTCAGTAACAGGTACTGCTCTGGCTCTCCTCAACTCTGAAGAGCACGTTCCTGACCAGGTGTTTGCAGTCTCTCTTAAAAAGGATTTCTTGGCTTGTTCTGCAAGAAGGAAGCTTTCAGTTGGTGCAGCATCAATCACGTTGGAGAACAGGACCCGGAGCTGGGGAACGGGGAAAGGCCTTTGGCTACTGTAGAAACACAAGCTGCAGAATTCTTCATGTCACAAAAACAGACATGACACCGACCTCAACTTCCCAAGGAAAGGAGCTTTGCCGCTTTGCCCCAGTTCTGCTAACCTGGGCAACGAGGATGGGAAATGGGTCATAGGCTTGTCGAGAAGGAGGCAGAGTTGAAGCGTGTCAAAAGTCGCTGGGGCCGGGGCGCGTGATTTTGGGGGGCGAGCCGTGAGGGCCTGTCACGACCCAGACTGGACAGACCAGGGAGTCGTGTTTAATTCAAAATTCTCTTGGGCTAAATTAAGGTGAAGCAACACCAAACGATCGGTTAAAGATTTTATTCATGACAGAAGCCAACTGAACTGGGGAGGCGTGGTAGTAGGTGGCAGGGTTTCTCACAACAGGAACTGGCATAAGACTACTTCTGTAAACCGTGTAACCATATACATCAATTGAGGGAATAAGGAGATCCCTCCTGTTGAGTCAGGAGGTTCAGAGCAGACCCCCTCGCTTTCCAGACTCCTCCTCAGAGAAGGGCCCAGGGGCGGCTGGATCCACTCTTAGTCTCAGACTTGGTCAACGGTTTCTATCTTGAAACGGATGAGGTGTAGGGACTTTGGCAAAGGAAAAGGAAAGAGAGAAGAAGACAGAGAGAGAAAAAGGAAGAGAGAAAGATTTCACCGGTCCTGGGTCTGTCCAGCGTTGGTTCAGTCAGCCGAGGTGTCTGGTCAGCCGAGGGGTCCAGTCCTGGTGGGCTTGTCCGGTGGACAAGTTTCCTCTTGTCCTATTGCAAGTTTCCTGATGGAAGAGACCAGCACCCACCTCACTACAACCTCCTTTCAGGTAGTTGTAGAGAGCGATAAGGTCTCCCCTCAGCCTCCTTTTCTCCAGACTAAACAGCCCCAGCTTCCTCAGCCGCTCCTCGTAAGACTTGTGCTCCAGGCCCCTCACCAGCTTGGTTGCCCTTCTCTGGACACGCTCCAGCATCTCCATGTCTTTCCTGTAGTGAGGGGCCCAAAACTGAACACAGGACTCGAGGTGCGGCCTCACCAGTGCCGAGTACAGGGGAACAATCACCTCCCTGCTCCTGCCGGCCACGCTATTTCTGATACAGGCCAGGATGCCGTTGGCCTTCTTGGCCACCTGGGCACACTGCTGGCTCGTATTCAGCCGGCTGTCAACCAGCAGCCCCAGGTCTTCTTCTGCCGGACAGCTTTCCAGCCGCTCTTCCCCAAGCCTGTAGCGCTGCGTGGGGTTGTTGTGACCAAAGCGCAGGACCCGGCACTTGGCCTCGTTGAACCTCGTACAATTGGCCTCGGCCCATCGATCCAGCCTGTCCAGATCTCTCTGTAGAGCCTTCCTACCCTCAGGCAGACCAACCCTCCCTCCCAACTCGGTGTCGTCGGCAAACTTGCTGAGGGTGCACTCCATCCCCTCATGCAGATCGTTGATAAAGATATTAAACAGAAGCGGCCGCAGTACTGAGCCCTGGGGAACACCACATGTGACCCACATTTTCTCCTGCCTCCAGGGTTTGTCAGCTTTCTATCAGCCACGGCTTTGCCAGATTCCCACTCGAGGTGACTGGAGGCAGTTTTGCTCCTGCCCCACTTGGCTTATGTAGTTTTGGGCTGTCCCCACTCGGGACATCTGGTATAACCCCTTGTTCCCACTCAAAACATAGCCCCGTGCCAGCTACCGTGAAGAAAATTAACTCTATCCCGGCCCAAACCAGCACCCCTCCCCTGTAAAAGAGAGGGGTTTGATGCCAGGGCAAACGACAATTTGCCGACTTGGCAGAGTACGGGTGCCCTGAGATGTCTCAGGAGAGGCAGGCTGGGCTAAAGCTTCTCTCCTCCTCCTCCTCCTCTCCGGGTTCTGTGGTCTAGCGGAGCAGCTGGGGCTTTGCCGCAAGGACACCCTGGGTCCCGGTCTGCTGTCCTGCAGGCAGCAGCACAAGCCAGGAATGACACTGTCTGCTCAGCACGCTCTGGGTGTTCTCCATGGGAAGGACAGCATGGGACTGGGCTTGTTGTTCCAGCTTTATTAAAAAAAAAAAATTTATTAAAATACAGCTGTTTTCCAGAGGAGGATTTCACTTCTTCAGGGCTCACCGGGGGCCAGCAGCACAGTGACTGCAGGCTCCATCCTGATCTTGGCATCTCTCTTATCAGGATGAAGATGGCCTCCGCTGCGAGAGTCCTGACCGAGAGTTCAGGGTCTTTTGCCAAGGGCAGAAGGGCTGCAAGAGAAGGAAGCAGAGCAGACATGACCCCCCCCCTGCCTGCAGAGACCCCCAGGAGTCCCCTCCAGACCATGGCACCCTGCCCAGGCCCCGTCCCCTGCCCCACCAGCCCCTCCTCGCCGTCGCAGGTATCCCGCAGCTTCTGCCTGCTCAGGTTCCTCGGGTGCCATGCGGCAAGACCTTGCTGCCAATGCGGTGGTGGGGACTGGGGCCAGGCTGGCAGAAGAGGGACCCTGGGGACTGTGGCCCACCGATGAACCTGATGGCCACCTCTGGCAAGGTGGCTTGAGTGTCCCGCAGGTACGGCAGGCTCTGCCAGAGGTCTTCTTCCACCCTCTTCTTGTCGTGCGCTAACTAGAGAGAGCACAAGGGCACAGGGACTGGTACGGACCCTCCCAAGTTGGCCGGACCAGTACCTCCTCCCACTACCCCCTTCCCCCTGGCGACTCCTGTCTCCCAGCCAGAGCTGGGAGAGGTTCAGACAGCCGCAGGCAGTGGGGGCCCGGGCATGCTGAGACCCCCTCTTTCATATTGCTAGGGCCCATATGAGTCAGCATTTCCAAAGGGCCGTTTTTAAAGCCTGAAACCAAGGATTTTGGCCCTAAAACGGGGCTTTGGACCCTACAGCTGGGTCTTTGGATGCTCATTATATGCCTCGGACATTAAGGAAATGAGGCTTTGAGCCCTAAGTGAGGAGTTTGTACCTTAAAATGAGGGTTGGCACCCTGCAACTGAAGTCTTTCAATCCTCGAATCAAAGCTTTGGACCCTAAGCCTGAGGCTTTGGGACCTAAGCCTGAGGCTTTGAGCCCTAAAAGTGGGCTTTGGACCCTCCAAATGAGGGTTTGGACAGTCCAGATGCAGCCTGCACCCTAAAAATGCTTGTCTGGATCCTAAAAAAGAGGCTTTGGACCCTGAAAATGAGACTATGCAAACTAACCCTGAGCTTCTGCACCCTAAAAGTGAAGGTTTTGGAAACTAAAATGAGGCTTTGGAAGGCAAAACTAAGAGTTTGGAAAGTAAAAATAAGGGTTTGGACCGTATAAATTTGGATTTAGACTCTACAAATGAGGCTGTGGTCCTTCCAGATCAGACTTTGGGGCTTAAAAATGATGCTCTGGGCCCTTAAAATGAGTCTCTGAACCTTAAAGATGGAGCTTGGAACTAATAAATTAGGTTTTGTCCTCCATGTATGTGGGCCTGGACCTTAAAAATGACTGTTTGCACCCCCAGAAGTAGGCTTTGGTCTTTTAAATTTATGCTTTTTGCCCTAACATTGAGGCTTGCATTATAAAAATAAGGGTTGACACTTGAAAAACTCAGGGTTGAATTTTAAAAATGATGCTTTGTAAAGCACAAACTCGTACTTGTTCACTGTAGCTATCTCCATGGCAGGTTAAATTTCTCGCCGTCTATTCTGTGTTTTAGTTTCCTTCTCAGGCAAACCATGGTGACAAACAGTACCCAAAAGGCTCTGGTGCTTCCAGACAGTGGCTTGATGGCTTGCGTAACCTACCTGTAGCCCCATCCCACGGAACGTAGGAATGGTGTTACAAGTAAATAAGGTAGCGTCCTGCTTTAGGAAGAAAGTGTGTTGGACTTGAAAGCCTTGGGTAGGACAGGAGGAGCATGTCTTCTTGGGTCAGTGATGAGCGTTGGCATGTACTGTGTGATCTAGAGTTGATGTCTGTCGCCACTTGAGCTCTAGAATTACTCTGAGACCCAGGAAGCTCCGGTTTCCTTAGGCTGTGACCTAAGGGAGTCGAGATAAAGACAGTTTAACAAGTGCAGGGAATAAAAAAGGAAGCCAACTGATGTGACAGCAACCACCGACCACCTCTCACCAGCAGGCAGATGCCCAGCCATCTTGGTGCAGTGGCTGCCTTGGAAAGACTCCCCCAGTCCCGGTTTTCTTGCTGAGCATGACACTACGTGGTATGGATCCGTGGTACCCCTTCGGTCAGCTCGGGGCAGCTGTCTCTGCTGTGTCCCCTCCCAGCCAGCTGGGTGGGGCAGCAGAGTGAGAAACAGAGAAGACCTTGGTTCTGCGTAAGCACTGCTCAGCAGTAGCTAAACATCGGTGTGCTGTCAACGCTAAAACCAGCATCGTGCAGGGTGCGATGACAAAAAAATTACCGGTATCCCAGCCAGGCCCAGTACAGAAACCCTTCTGTGCCCGCTCACGATTCTTATTCCTGTGAGAAACCCATGAAAAATAGGGCATTTGACTTATCGGGGAGAAATGTGAACACACTCCCGATCTCTGGCTGGCATCTCGCTTTACTTGCATGACCTAGAAGGTACGCGCAAGTCTACGCGGTTTCTTCGGCACCTTGGGAAAGGGCTCTCTTGCCTCGATTTCCAGGGAGAAACTCCCCAAAGCGGCACCACAGAGGTATTCCTAAACCTCGCTAACTGAGAGCCCCCAGCAGCAAATTCTGCTGACTAACACCGGGCCCGACTCACCCTCCCTAGGAGGAAAACCGTAGATTAAGGGACGCCTGGAAAATAGGACACGAAAAAGAAGTTCCAGGTAGTCAAAGCTACATTCACATTATTAGGTCAGCCCAACAGTATAAGAACACAAGGCTGCCAGATTAAACACAGAAATCACATCGGTTTTCCCCTCGTTGCATGTTTCTGCCGTGCAGACCTCATCAAGGTCTGGCCCTGCCAGCTGGACGTCCCCAGCTCCCCGTCAGCCGTATGATGCAACAGCCCATACGACAGGCGCCCGGAGCTCACGTCTTCCCAGTCACAGCAGGCAAGAGCAGAAGGACAAAGCGCTGCCACCGAGTTCTCTTTTGGACCCTCTGTACCTCCTTTCCTTCCTCTTTGTTGGCAGGAAAGCCCATCGGGTCTCCCAGGTTCCCCTGCCTTCCTCAGAGAGGACAGCTGCTCCCTGCTGTAATGAAGCAACTCACATGCTGCATCAAGGCCTGTCAGAAAGGCGCTCAATGCACACACCGCAAGACCACCTGTAGTTTGCCTGAAGAGCGGAGGGTTGTTCGCATCCGTACAGCCAGCCCAGGGGATTCTCTTTGCGCTTTGGTCACCGTTATTCTTTGATTCAGCCTTCCAGCTCTGCGCCATCTTCTGCGGAGCTGTTCAGCCGTCACTCTGCAACCAAATCTCTTCTCCTTCCTGCACTAGAAAGGTACTTGCTGGTCTCCAACGGGAGAGAAATCCTTTTGGATGACTGACATTTCCCAGGCCCCCTGTTACCTTGCCGTAGAGCACGTGGGGGTTTTTTGCTCTAAAGGGCGTATGACGGGACTCAAGCCCTCAGTAACAGGTACTGCTCTGGCTCTCCTGAGCTCTGAGGAGCACGTTCCTGACCAGGTGTTTGCAGTCTCTCTTAAAAAGGATTTCTTGGCTTGTTCTGCAAGAAGGAAGCCTTCAGTTGGTGCAGCAGCAATCACGTTGGAGAACAGGACCCGGAGCTGGGGAACGGGGAAAGGCCTTTGGCTACTGTAGAAACACAAGCTGCAGAATTCTTCATGTCACAAAGACAGACGTGACACCGAAATCAACTTTCCAAGAAAAGTAGCTTTGCCGCTTTGCCCCAGTTCTGCTAACCTGGGCAACGAGGATGGGAAATGGGTTATAGGCTTATCGAGAAGGAGGCAGAGTTGAAGCGTGTCAAAAGTCGCTGGGGCCGGGGCGCGTGATTTTGGGGGGCGAGTCGTGAGGGCCGTGCCGGCTGGGGGGGGCACAGCCCACATTGCCAGAGACGGGCGGTGGCGCCGACTGGGCCGTGCCGGGCCACCCTCCCGGCGGCGGGGGCAGAGAGCCGAAGCCCACGGCCATGGCGCGGGGCAGCCGGCCAAGGCCAGCCCGTGAGGAGGGAGGTCTGGGGAAGGTGCTGCCAACCGCCAGGGAGAAGACAACGCTCTGGGCCCAGCCCCTAAGGCTGCCCCCCAAGAAAGGGAGAGGTGGAGGAGGAGGAGGAAGCTGACGAATGAGCGTGGAATGTCCCAGCACAGAGATTAACGGCCAACTTTATTGTACGGGTGGAGGGGGATCAGGACCAGCGCTCGGGGATGGCGCACGGCTGGTCCCGTGGCGGCGTCCGGGCCGGCTGTAGGGATGTTGGGCCCGGCGTTGCAAGCGGGAGCGGTCTGGCATCCGCACAGGCCCAGGGGGGCTGGAGCTTCCACTGCTCTCAAGTGCTGGGGAGCCAGAGGAGGACCCCGCTGGCAGCTGGCTGGCGGTGCTGGGGCTGCTGGTCTCGGGTGCCGGGGAGCTGTGGGACGGCCCCGGCGCCGCCTGGCTGGGGGTGCTGGTCTCAGCACTTGTTGCTGGCGCACGGCTCCTGTCATGGCGTCTTCTGGGCCGGCTGTAGGGGTGTTGGGCCCAGCGTTGCAAGCGGGAGCGGTCTTGCATCCGCACGGGCCCAGGGGGGCTGGAGCTTCTGCTGCTCTCGAGCGCTGGGGAGCCGCAGGAGGACCCCGCTGGCAGCTGGCTGGCGGTGCTGGGGCTGCTGGTCTCGGGTGCTGGGGAGCTGTGGGACGGCCCCGGCGCCGCCTGGCTGGGGGTGCTGGTCTCAGCACTTGGTGCTGGCGCACGACTCCTGTCACGGCGTCTTCTGGGCCGGCTGTAAGGGTGTTGGGCCCGGCGTTGCAAGCGGGAGCTGTTTCGCACGCGGTCGGGCCCAGGGGGGCTGGAGCGGCTGCTGCCCTCAAGCACTGCGGAGCCTTGGGACGGCCCTGATGCCGCATTGCCGGGGCTGCTGGTCTGCGGTGCCAGGGAGCCATGGGGTGGCCCGAATGCCGCCTGCCTCCCAGTGCTGGGGCTGCTGGTTTCCAGCGGTGGGGAGCCGCAGGAGGACCCCGCTGGCAGCTGGCTGGCGGTGCTGGGGCTGCTGGTCTCGGGTGCCGGGGAGCTGTGGGACGGCCCCGGCGCCGCCTGGCTGGGGGTGCTGGTCTCAGCACTTGGTGCTGGCACACGGCTCCTGTCATGGCATCTTCCAGGCCGGCTGTAGGGATGTTGTGCCCGGCGTTGCAAGCGGGAGCTGTCTCGCATCCGCACAGGCCCAGGGGGACTGGAGCAGCTGCTGCCCTGAAGTGGCGGGGAGCCGCAGGAGGACCGCGAAGCCGCCTGGCTGGCAGTGCTGGGGCTGCTGGTCTCCGGTGCCGGAGACCTGAGCGATTGCCCCGATCCTGCCTGGCTGGCAGTGCTGGGGCTGCTGGTCTCCGACGGTGGGGAGCCGCAGGAGGACCCTGATGGCAGCTGGCTGGTGGTGCTGGGGCTGCTGGTCTCCGGTTCCGGAGACCTGAGCGATTGCCGTGATCCTGCCTGGCTGGCAGTGCTGGGGCCGGCGAGCTCCGAGCTGGCACTGGAGGCTGTAAGGGGAAGCAGGAAGGTCAAGGGCTCGGCCCCCAGGCCCGGGGCAGGATAGGCCAGAGCGGTGCCCCCAGCCCTCCTAGAGCAGAGAGGCTCTGCCAGGCCCACCCTGGGCTCCCGCTGCCAGGCCTTGCCTGGCCCCTGGCCCCAGCCCAGGGGCAGCCGGGTGCTTTGCCTCTTACCGGTGCCCAGGCCAGCACACGCGTCGCACTCCCAGCTGGCCGTGCTGCTCCTCAAGTCGGAGCAGCGTCTGTGGGTGCCCTCGGCAGCGCAGGAGCAGCACAGGAGCAGTTGCCAGGGCCTGGGGAAGCAAACGTGCTCATGGCTGTGAGGACAAAGTGACCGCAGCACGGGATTGTCCGGCCGAGCTCTCGGTCTCGGTCCTTGCGCCTCGAGCCCTTGGCGAGACAGGGTTCCCGTACAGAGCCCCGGGGTGCAGCTTTGGCAACTTACCCCTCTTGCTCTGCCTGCTCCCTGCCTCCGGGACAAAGGCACTCCCTGGCATCGCAGCGGCTGTGCCTCTCGCCTAGTTCTGCGTATGCACGCCTGTTCTCCCATGATGGCAGTCTGATGGAGAAAGGAAAACGGATGAGCCCCTGCTGCCCCGGCATAAGGGAGATGCAGGGCGTCCCTGCTCGCCCCGCCCCGCCCTGTTTCCAGCTCCTCCGTGAAGCTGAAGCCCAGACTCGCGGGACAGCAGAGGGCCAGGAAGGACTGCTGGGGCAGCCCCTGGCGCAGCACAGCGCTTGCAGCCTCCTGTCTTGTGAGCCGGCCAGAAGGACACCAACCTCAAGGGGATTCGGATCCCCATGGTGAGCATTTCTGAGAGAAAGTGCTCCTTATCTCTACAGAGTGGGCACTGGAAGCAAGAAATGCCGGCGCTCATAGCCTGTCCCTGCAGGAGGAGAAACGTAAGGGGCACGAGTGAGGCCCTGGTGCTGCCGAGCGCCTGCCGTGCCCCGGGGGCGAGCAATTCCCGGGGGCGAGGGAACGGCTCCTACCTGGATGCAGCCCCTGTGGAACCAGGCGTGTTTGCACGCTGGGCACACCATGGTGCCGTAGGACTTTCTCTCCTCCACATGGTCCAGGCAGATGAGGCAGGTGGTGTTCTCCTCCGGAGCCGCCTCCACTGCCTGCTCTGGGCGGTGCTCCCAGCAGAAGGCCCTGGGGGCAAGAGGAAAGGGATGGGCGAGGTGAGAAGCGCTGGCTCCTTCCCGGGTGGCAGCGAGGAGGGGAGAGGAGGTACCTGTACTGAAGAGCGAACTGGGTGACGCATCCACCCTCCACGGCACAGGGGAGATGGAAGCTGCGCTCGCAGCCCCTCCGCCAGCAGGAGATGGCGGCCCCGCTCTCGCCACAGACGAAGCAGTGCTGGAAAGAGCAGAGCAGCCCCCATCAGCGGCAGCCCCAGGGCCGCCGCGGCCAGCCCCACGCCTCCGGGCAGGGCGCAGGATGTGGCCGCTGCTGGGTCACACCCCGCAGATGCGCCTGTCGGACGAGGCTCCTGTGCTGGAGCCTCTGTGGAGCTGCTGGGAGCAAGACTCCTGCCCCAGAGCCGGCCGGAAGGGCTGGGATTTCTTTCTCGGATCCAGGCTAGGGTCCCGCAAACCTCTCCCGGCACAGATCTCCCCGGTCTTGTCAGGTGCTCACCTTCTGCGCTGCCTGCGCGATTGTACGTCGAATATCCTCGGGGAGAAATCCCATGAGTCCTGCTTCCCTGCCCCCTCGCTGAAAAAGCCCGCTGGCAAAAAGCTGCAGCAGAGAAAAGAGGAGGAGCTGCTGAGGAGAGCGTGGCAGGGACTGCCTGTCGGCAAGCTGGAGGGAGCCCCGGCGTAACTCACCAGGCAAAACACGTGGGCACAGAGCCCTCGCTTCTCCAGTTTGGCCCCGCAGAGAGCCGGGTCAGCCTCTGCCCGGCGACACAGCAGGCATGCTGGAGGGGAGAGAGCAAACGCCACTGGGAATGAGCACCTCTGCGGGGCCGGGGGAAGCGTCCCTGAGGGATTGCCCCCAAGGGCCTGCTCTGCCCCTGCCGAGCTGGCTGACGGGCAGGGCTGGAGGCCTTGGAGAGGAAGGGGGCATTGCAGGCACGGGGGTCCCAGCAGGTGCCCACTGCCCAGCCTGGGCCCCGCTGGCTGAGGACAGGAGGGGCCCTGCCCCGGGGTGGTCGGGGAGCTCCTGCCTCCCCCTGCCACCGCTCTCGGCCCCACGCCGGCCGCCCCGACAAGCCCTCTGCTACGCCGCGGGAGGGCTACTTTGCTCTCACCCTGCTCCATCGAGTCGGGGGCCTTCTGCTTCCTTGCGGACATGGCGCACGTCAACGGTGAGCGTTTGGAGAGTCCCTGTCCCAGCAGCGCCGGGCGTCTCCTCCAAATGCTCCTCTGCTGACTCTGAGGGAGAAGCGGGGCGCGGGCGAGGGAGAAGCCAGAGGCGGGTGAGCTTGCAGCACAGGCCCAGCGCCCCGAGGCCTGGGGCCCCCCTCCTCCCTCGGCAGCCCCGCACCAGCCCCGTCCCTCCCCTGCCCTCTCCTCACCTCACCAGGTCGCACTGACGGGCGGCCTGTGCCCAGCGCTCCTTTTTGTGGGCTTGCCCCCGCGGGTCACAGTGGCCGCTGTGACATCAGCACCGCTGGCCCGCGTGCGCCCCGACTACGGGCAGGGACGCCCTCGGCCACCTGCCGCCCGCTCTGAGGCGGCCACCACCTCACAGGGGTGGCTGCGAAGTGCTGAGGCGGGGGCCCGAGCCCTCGGCACCCACGTCACCGGGGCGTCACCGGGTGACGCTGAGGGAGCTGGGGCTGTTTAGTCTAGAGAAGAGGAGGCTGAGGGGAGACCTTGTCGCTCTCTACAACTACCTGAAGGGGGGTTGTAGTGAGGTGGGTGCTGGTCTCTTCTGTCAGGTGGCCGGAGATAGGACGAGAGGCAATGGCCTCAAGTTGCGGCAAGGGAGATTTCGGTTAGATAGGCGCGTGATTTTGGGGGCGAGCAGTGAGGGCCTGTCACGACCCAGACTGGACAGACCAGGGAGTCGTGTTTAATTCGAAATTCTCTTGGGCTAAATTAAGGTGAAGCAACACCAAACGATCGGTTAAAGATTTTATTCATGACAGAAGCCAACTGATTTGGGGAGGCGTGGTAGTAGGTGGCAGGGTTTCTCACAACAGGAACTGGCATAAGACTACTTCTGTAAACCGTGTAACCATATACATCAATTGAGGGAATAAGGAGATCCCTCCTGTTGAGTCAGGAGGTTCAGAGCAGACCCCCTCGCTTTCCAGACTCCTCCTCAGAGAAGGGCCCAGGGGCGGCTGGATCCACTCTTAGTCTCAGACTTGGTCAACGGTTTCTATCTTGAAACGGATGAGGTGTAGGGACTTTGGCAAAGGAAAAGGAAAGAGAGAAGAAGACAGAGAGAGAAAAAGGAAGAGAGAAAGATTTCACCGGTCCTGGGTCTGTCCAGCGTTGGTTCAGTCAGCCGAGGTGTCTGGTCAGCCGAGGGGTCCAGTCCTGGTGGGCTTGTCCGGTGGACAAGTTTCCTCTTGTCCTATTGCAAGTTTCCTGATGGAAGAGACCAGCACCCACCTCACTACAACCTCCTTTCAGGTAGTTGTAGAGAGCGATAAGGTCTCCCCTCAGCCTCCTTTTCTCCAGACTAAACAGCCCCAGCTTCCTCAGCCGCTCCTCGTAAGACTTGTGCTCCAGGCCCCTCACCAGCTTGGTTGCCCTTCTCTGGACACGCTCCAGCATCTCCATGTCTTTCCTGTAGTGAGGGGCCCAAAACTGAACACAGGACTCGAGGTGCGGCCTCACCAGTGCCGAGTACAGGGGAACAATCACCTCCCTGCTCCTGCCGGCCACGCTATTTCTGATACAGGCCAGGATGCCGTTGGCCTTCTTGGCCACCTGGGCACACTGCTGGCTCGTATTCAGCCGGCTGTCAACCAGCAGCCCCAGGTCTTCTTCTGCCGGACAGCTTTCCAGCCGCTCTTCCCCAAGCCTGTAGCGCTGCGTGGGGTTGTTGTGACCAAAGCGCAGGACCCGGCACTTGGCCTCGTTGAACCTCGTACAATTGGCCTCGGCCCATCGATCCAGCCTGTCCAGATCTCTCTGTAGAGCCTTCCTACCCTCAGGCAGACCAACCCTCCCTCCCAACTCGGTGTCGTCGGCAAACTTGCTGAGGGTGCACTCCATCCCCTCATGCAGATCGTTGATAAAGATATTAAACAGAAGCGGCCGCAGTACTGAGCCCTGGGGAACACCACATGCGACCCACATTTTCTCCTGCCTCCAGGGTTTGTCAGCTTTCTATCAGCCACGGCTTTGCCAGATTCCCACTCGAGGTGACTGGAGGCAGTTTTGCTCCTGCCCCACTTGGCTTATGTAGTTTTGGGCTGTCCCCACTCGGGACATCTGGTATAACCCCTTGTTCCCACTCAAAACATAGCCCCGTGCCAGCTACCGTGAAGAAAATTAACTCTATCCCGGCCCAAACCAGCACCCCTCCCCTGTAAAAGAGAGGGGTTTGATGCCAGGGCAAACGACAATTTGCCGACTTGGCAGAGTACGGGTGCCCTGAGATGTCTCAGGAGAGGCAGGCTGGGCTAAAGCTTCTCTCCTCCTCCTCCTCCTCTCCGGGTTCTGTGGTCTAGCGGAGCAGCTGGGGCTTTGCCGCAAGGACACCCTGGGTCCCGGTCTGCTGTCCTGCAGGCAGCAGCACAAGCCAGGAATGACACTGTCTGCTCAGCACGCTCTGGGTGTTCTCCATGGGAAGGACAGCATGGGACTGGGCTTGTTGTTCCAGCTTTATTAAAAAAAAAAATTTATTAAAATACAGCTGTTTTCCAGAGGAGGATTTCACTTCTTCAGGGCTCACCGGGGGCCAGCAGCACAGTGACTGCAGGCTCCATCCTGATCTTGGCATCTCTCTTATCAGGATGAAGATGGCCTCCGCTGCGAGAGTCCTGACCGAGAGTTCAGGGTCTTTTGCCAAGGGCAGAAGGGCTGCAAGAGAAGGAAGCAGAGCAGACATGACCCCCCCCCTGCCTGCAGAGACCCCCAGGAGTCCCCTCCAGACCATGGCACCCTGCCCAGGCCCCGTCCCCTGCCCCACCAGCCCCTCCTCGCCGTCGCAGGTATCCCGCAGCTTCTGCCTGCTCAGGTTCCTCGGGTGCCATGCGGCAAGACCTTGCTGCCAATGCGGTGGTGGGGACTGGGGCCAGGCTGGCAGAAGAGGGACCCTGGGGACTGTGGCCCACCGATGAACCTGATGGCCACCTCTGGCAAGGTGGCTTGAGTGTCCCGCAGGTACGGCAGGCTCTGCCAGAGGTCTTCTTCCACCCTCTTCTTGTCGTGCGCTAACTAGAGAGAGCACAAGGGCACAGGGACTGGTACGGACCCTCCCAAGTTGGCCGGACCAGTACCTCCTCCCACTACCCCCTTCCCCCTGGCGACTCCTGTCTCCCAGCCAGAGCTGGGAGAGGTTCAGACAGCCGCAGGCAGTGGGGGCCCGGGCATGCTGAGACCCCCTCTTTCATATTGCTAGGGCCCATATGAGTCAGCATTTCCAAAGGGCCGTTTTTAAAGCCTGAAACCAAGGATTTTGGCCCTAAAACGGGGCTTTGGACCCTACAGCTGGGTCTTTGGATGCTCATTATATGCCTCGGACATTAAGGAAATGAGGCTTTGAGCCCTAAGTGAGGAGTTTGTACCTTAAAATGAGGGTTGGCACCCTGCAACTGAAGTCTTTCAATCCTCGAATCAAAGCTTTGGACCCTAAGCCTGAGGCTTTGGGACCTAAGCCTGAGGCTTTGAGCCCTAAAAGTGGGCTTTGGACCCTCCAAATGAGGGTTTGGACAGTCCAGATGCAGCCTGCACCCTAAAAATGCTTGTCTGGATCCTAAAAAAGAGGCTTTGGACCCTGAAAATGAGACTATGCAAACTAACCCTGAGCTTCTGCACCCTAAAAGTGAAGGTTTTGGAAACTAAAATGAGGCTTTGGAAGGCAAAACTAAGAGTTTGGAAAGTAAAAATAAGGGTTTGGACCGTATAAATTTGGATTTAGACTCTACAAATGAGGCTGTGGTCCTTCCAGATCAGACTTTGGGGCTTAAAAATGATGCTCTGGGCCCTTAAAATGAGGCTCTGAACCTTAAAGATGGAGCTTGGAACTAATAAATTAGGTTTTGTCCTCCATGTATGTGGGCCTGGACCTTAAAAATGACTGTCTGCACCCCCAGAAGTAGGCTTTGGTCTTTTAAATTTATGCTTTTTGCCCTAACATTGAGGCTTGCATTATAAAAATAAGGGTTGACACTTGAAAAACTCAGGGTTGAATTTTAAAAATGATGCTTTGTAAAGCACAAACTCGTACTTGTTCACTGTAGCTATCTCCATGGCAGGTTAAATTTCTCGCCGTCTATTCTGTGTTTTAGTTTCCTTCTCAGGCAAACCATGGTGACAAACAGTACCCAAAAGGCTCTGGTGCTTCCAGACAGTGGCTTGATGGCTTGCGTAACCTACCTGTAGCCCCATCCCACGGAACGTAGGAATGGTGTTACAAGTAAATAAGGTAGCGTCCTGCTTTAGGAAGAAAGTGTGTTGGACTTGAAAGCCTTGGGTAGGACAGGAGGAGCATGTCTTCTTGGGTCAGTGATGAGCGTTGGCATGTACTGTGTGATCTAGAGTTGATGTCTGTCGCCACTTGAGCTCTAGAATTACTCTGAGACCCAGGAAGCTCCGGTTTCCTTAGGCTGTGACCTAAGGGAGTCGAGATAAAGACAGTTTAACAAGTGCAGGGAATAAAAAAGGAAGCCAACTGATGTGACAGCAACCACCGACCACCTCTCACCAGCAGGCAGATGCCCAGCCATCTTGGTGCAGTGGCTGCCTTGGAAAGACTCCCCCAGTCCCGGTTTTCTTGCTGAGCATGACACTACGTGGTATGGATCCGTGGTACCCCTTCGGTCAGCTCGGGGCAGCTGTCTCTGCTGTGTCCCCTCCCAGCCAGCTGGGTGGGGCAGCAGAGTGAGAAACAGAGAAGACCTTGGTTCTGCGTAAGCACTGCTCAGCAGTAGCTAAACATCGGTGTGCTGTCAACGCTAAAACCAGCATCGTGCAGGGTGCGATGACAAAAAAATTACCGGTATCCCAGCCAGGCCCAGTACAGAAACCCTTCTGTGCCCGCTCACGATTCTTATTCCTGTGAGAAACCCATGAAAAATAGGGCATTTGACTTATCGGGGAGAAATGTGAACACACTCCCGATCTCTGGCTGGCATCTCGCTTTACTTGCATGACCTAGAAGGTACGCGCAAGTCTACGCGGTTTCTTCGGCACCTTGGGAAAGGGCTCTCTTGCCTCGATTTCCAGGGAGAAACTCCCCAAAGCGGCACCACAGAGGTATTCCTAAACCTCGCTAACTGAGAGCCCCCAGCAGCAAATTCTGCTGACTAACACCGGGCCCGACTCACCCTCCCTAGGAGGAAAACCGTAGATTAAGGGACGCCTGGAAAATAGGACACGAAAAAGAAGTTCCAGGTGTTCAAAGCTACATTCACATTATTAGGTCAGCCCAACAGTATAAGAACACAAGGCTGCCAGATTAAACACAGAAATCACATCGGTTTTCCCCTCGTTGCATGTTTCTGCCGTGCAGACCTCATCAAGGTCTGGCCCTGCCAGCTGGACGTCCCCAGCTCCCCATCAGCCGTATGATGCAACAGCCCATACGACAGGCGCCCGGAGCTCTATGACGTCACTGGGCGTCTCCATGATGAGCCGAGGCCTCTCCCCAAGGCCACCTGGCAGCTGAGACCACAAGCTCTCCTGCGCGATCGCTGCCTGCCCTCGCTCTCGCCGTGCTCTGCGACTGAGAGCTGCAGCGGCCGACAAGCTCATCTGCACCCAGTACGATGGCCAAGATGGAGAAAGGTGAAGCGTTGCTGCTCCTCCCAGGGAGGTTTCACGCCGGGTCTCCGCCAGGGAAGCCCCTCGGCAACTCTCCCGCTCTTGCCGCAGGCTCGGTAGCTGCCTCCGACATGGACGGAGCCTGGGTGGGCACCTGGAGACCTCATCGCCCACGCGGCCCCATCATGGCCCAGTTCACCAGCCCGGGACCCAAGTACTCAATCCCCGGGACAACAGGTAAAACCACTGTCGCAAGCGGGGTGCACCACATCCGCTGCCTCCAGGGGACAAGCAGCCACGGCTCCGTTCCCCCTTGCTCCAAGCCTCCATGCTCTCAGCTGCAGCAAGGACGCAGGCGGGCCAGAGGAAGGCTCAGGCTGCTCCGGGGAAAGCCTGGGAAAAGAGCTGCCGGACTCTGCTGAGCACAGAGGTGGCCGTAGCAGCACAGGAGGAAGCTCCTTCTCTGTCTTTGCTCCGAACTTGCTGCTCCCACCTCATCCTTTTCTTCTTCTCTTCTTTTTCTTCTCCTTCTCTTCTCCTCTTCTTCTCCTCCTTCTTCATCTTCTCCTATTCTACTTCATCTTCTCTTTCTATTGTTCTCCCCCATTTTCATCTTCTCTTCTTCTCCTTCAACACCACCTTCTCCTTCACCACCTTCTTCTCCTTCACTTTCTTCTTCTCCTCCTCCATAATAGCAGCAAGGTTTCAATTTCCTTCCCAGTGGGGCTGCGGGAAAGCAAAATGTGACAGAGGCGATCTTTACATTTGCTTTAAGTTAGCGTAGCAACGGTTTGGGGATTTAATACTTCATAACAATTGCGTTTTGGTGGTATTCTGATTAATTGCACAGTGCCTACACTGTTCTTGCTGGAGGTCATTGTACCATTGTATTGGCCTGCCGGTATCATTCTTGGAGGACAAAAACCACACAGGAAGGGAAATTCTTGCAGCCGGCAACTCCAGCTACTCCACTTAGAAACTAGCTTTAAATATGGAGTTGCAGGCAGGTGTCCTTTCACAGGCTTTTCTTCCTAGGTTACCTGGTTCACAATCCCACCAAAACCAAAGCCCCTGCGTACACTTTCCAAAGGGCCAAAGCTCCCGGCACAGACAGTTGCTCTCCGGGCCCTCGGTACTACGTCCAGCCCTCCATCACCAGGAACGGGAAGTACGTGGCTCCGGCACAGCACATGGGCGGACTTCCCAAGATAACGACCGAGGTCACCCCTGGACCAAGTGAGTACCATTTCTCCAGCACTTCTTCCAGGCGACACAAGCAGCACGCCTGCCTTTTTGCCCTGTGCTACCGGGGCACAAAACCATCAGCTCGCGTCCTGAAGGAGCTTCAGAGGTTTCCAGGCAGAAGGCAAACGTGGCTGAGCACCTCCTCCTGACCTTTCCTCTTTGGCTTGAGGAAGAGAGCCCAGCTTCCCTGCTTTTCTCTGCTTCTCCCTAGGTGACTACTCCACCGACAAGGCCAACCAACACCTCTACAAATGCGCGCCGGCGCCGTCCATGGCCTTCCGGCACAAGGCCATCAAAACCAATGAAACTCCAGGTAAGGGAACTCGGGGAGCTTGCTTGATGTCCCGGAGCACCAGCTTCTCCCATCCCACAAAAGAACCGGCAACTCGGGCTTGGAGCTGCCGACACACGCCACGTGTGACAAAAGACGGAGGCATTGGGAGAGGGGCGAGACATCCTTCAAGCTCCTCGCAGCAGGCTTGGCAGGCTGCTTCTCTCCCACTCAGGCACTGCTCCTCTCCCTGCCAGACTCACACACGCTCTCTTCCCATTCCCCTTCCAGGTCCTGGCACCTACACCCTGCCCAGGCTGGTGGGACCCAACACAGCCTACACCCACGCCAGCCCCTGCTACTCCATGAAAGGGAAGAGTAAGCACAATGGCTTTGCTGAAGACCTCGCCAAGGTGAGCTACGCTTCTCTGCTGTCTCGCAGCTGCTCTCCTCAGGGCCGGAGGGCTCCGATGCCGGCTGCAGCCTCTCTTCACGCCCACTTCCCTGCACCAGCAGCAAAACCCAAGAAGCCATGGGTCCCGTGGCTCTCCTGCTGCCAACAGCAACGCCAACACCCGCAGTCCCTCGCTTTCCAACACTAACAGTTTTGGTGGGGCAAAACTCATCGGCACTAATGGGAATCTCCCTCTCCTCTGCGAAATCTGCCTCTCTGCAGGGGAACAGGAGGAGCCCTTGTTCCAATCGCTCCGTGCCTCTCACGCCACTTCTCTGGCCAGCCAGCTCAACTAGCGCAGCCCGCGTGGGCACCCGGCAAGAATCAACTTTTGTTGTTCTTGTTTGCTGCCTTTTGTACCCAACAACCTCCCTGCCTCTCTTACAGACGCCAGGTCCTGCTGCATTCCCCAAGGTGGAAGTGGACACCTACAGGAAAAGGGCTCCCGTGTACACGATGGGAAGCAAAAGTGGAATTGGAGGCGACAAAACAGTGAAGCCAGGACCGGCAGACTACTGCCTGGGAAAGGTAAGGCAGCCTGCCCAAATCTCCTCCCCTGCTTTGCAACAACCAGCCCTTAAGCATCTCCCCCTTCCAACGGGGCTTCTCAGAACTCCAGACCACCTTAC
This sequence comes from Haliaeetus albicilla, assembly GCF_947461875.1. NCBI lineage: Eukaryota > Metazoa > Chordata > Aves > Accipitriformes > Accipitridae > Haliaeetus > Haliaeetus albicilla. The sequence continues at coordinate 20,470,573 of NC_091506.1, forward strand.
TGGAGCGACAAACCGCAGGACAGCAGGCCTGCTCCCTTGCCTTGGCCCAAAGCCGAGCAGAGTGAGGCCAAAGAACACATCTTTGCCTCTGCACTAGCTCAGGTGCTCAATGGTGACACATGCTCGCACGTTACAAGCTCTTCAGGAGGACACACTGCTGCAGAAGGGACAAGCAGAGCCAAGGGCAGACCCTTCTCATGCAGGGGGGATCAGCTGGGAGGGCAGGGGTGTCTAGCAAAGTCTGGCTGGAGCTAGAAGGGCTCTGGACTTGGAGCAGCCATGCTCCAGCCATGAGCTTGCCCTGCCAGACGGAGTGGGCACGTCGCTCCATTTTGTGTCAAACACAAGCTCTTTGCTTTGAGCGGCCTCCTGAAGACAATCGAGGGATGGATTTTACCTGCCCCTAAACTCTTTTTTTTTTCTCTTGCCTCTATATGCCTCTCCAAAAAGGGAGAAATGCCAATCAGTAACAGCAGCAGACCCTTAGAAATGTCCTGATCACACAGGAGGTTTCCATCAGGTGTGCCACTGGCACAGGGGGAGTTAGCTGAAAGTGCCCGGGCACGCACACAGCAATGCACGGCAAACAGCAAATGCACGGCCATCAACTTGTTATGCCAGACGGCCTTCGCCGAAGACAAAAGTCTTCTTGCGAACAAGGCACCACGGTCACCTTTTTTTCTTCTCGCTTTTCCCCTTCCAGGTGACGCTGATCAAGCCCCAGGCCCCTGCTCCCACTTTTGGACTCCGCCATTCCCTCTACACAACTCCTCTACTATCTCTGCAATAAAACGACATACCCCCAAAGGTCTGGTCTGTTCACCTTCAGCTGTGGCGAGAGGGGGTGCGCAAGGGTGAGGACGATGGGCCGTCCCCATTTTGTGTCTATGCCTCAGCCAAACATTGCAAGATGAGGTCGAGGGGAGAGCAGCGAGATCAACAGCGCAAGCAAGGCAGAGAGCTCTGACAGCACCGTTTCACCTGACCGCAGCTAAACGCTGCCCCGTGAAAGCAGTCCGGCCCTTCCCCACACACTCTCACCCCACGGCCGAGCGTCCCGCAGGCACAGGCTTGCCCCCGAGGACACAGCCCACCTCGGCACCCCAATTTCAGTGCACGCGGGCGGCTTCTCTCCAGGGTGCAGCCAGAAACACAGCCGCTCGGCGTGACCTCTCGCCGTGGGCTGAAAAGCACAGGCGAGTCCCCAGAACGACGACAGTTGGGGAGAAGGAGTCCAACAGACATGATGACGGTTGCGTCCTCCGGGTCACCTTATAAAAGCGCACATTCTTGCTCAGGGCCCAGGAAAGACTCCTGTGCTGCCCCACTTGCCAATGGCCAGAGGGAGGGGACAACTCAATCATCAATGGAGATAGAGTAAATGGAGCCGATGGAGGAGACAAAAATCGCAGAAGGAGGGGTGGAGGTTAGCGGGAGCACAGAAGACCATGCCTGACTGCAAGGAGGTGTTGGCCACCGTGGCCAGGAAAATGCCGATTCATGGCCCAGCTGCCAGCAGGATCTGGCCCTCGCCAGGGCTGCACGGTGCAGCAGCCTGCAGACGTGCACGTCGTGATGAGAGGATGTCAGCGCCGGGAGTCAGTGCTCTGCTTCCATGAGAGAAGCCAAGCAGGGGAGTCGCAGGATGCGGCAGCAGACGACGACGGCTCCGTCCCCTCTGGGGAAGTTGGACAGAAGCCTGCGCAGGCTGGGAGAGCTGCAGCAGGTGTCCGGGGAGAGCAAGTGGCCCAAGAAGAGGGAAGCAGCCGGGGTGCAGATCATCAGGGAGAGCAGCAAGAGAGGAACCTGCAGCCCAAGGTGACGGCTGCATCCCAGGAGCACGGCTGTTTGACGCAGCCCATGCCAAGGCATCCTGCCTGCTGGGGGGGTTCATAAGCAGAGGAATACTCGCTCGCTCCATCAGACTGCACGGCAGCCTTGCAATGAAGGCAGTCTGAGAAGCGGGAGCCAGGTGGGAAGCTGGAGCTGTGGGATTTGGTGGTGTGAGCCCAGCCCTGAGCGGTACAGCAGGGAGTGACAGTCGGTCGTTCCATCAGTCGCCGCCATGCAGTATAGGACCCGCAGCAGGTGGCTTTGGGGCCTGGATGGCGTCACCCGTCATCCTGAGACATAGGCAAGGACTCTGCTTATGTCCTAATTAAAGAGAAGCCCAAGCCCTCGGGAGTCTGTAGATACCGAGAGGAGTGAGAGTGACATGTCCCCCCCTTACCGCCCCCACCTTGCAGCATGGACACCCCCCAGGCCATGTCCTGCCCTTAGGGGCTCCGCACCAGCCCACAGCCATACTCGAACATACTCGGCAGCAGGGCGAGTACCACGGGGTGGTGATGGTGACAGTGACATGGTGACGGTGGCACGGTGACAGTGCCACCATCCATCAGCAGGATGGGTACTGTGAGGTGGTGATGGTGACACACTGACACTGATGGTGTCCCCATTCCCAGAGGGCCAAGTACTGCATGGTGGGGTCGGTGACATTGTGATGGTGACATGGTGACAGTGACACAGTGATGGTGACACGGCGACGGTGATAGTGACACAGTGATGGTGACACGGTGACACAGTAATGGTGACAAGGGGACTGTTGCGTTAAAGCGTAACAAAGTTTGGCAGAAAATAAACCCCCGTGCATTCCAGCTTGTCCTCAGATATCAGAGGGGCTGGGGGCGGCCAGGCTTAGATTCTGAGTGATGCCCAATTCAGCACTCTAAGTCCGGCCACGTTCGATTTATTGAACTATCACGATTACAGATGCACTAATAGTGCACTGTCCTTTCAATTTAGTCACGTTCAGCGAGCTATCGCGGCTAGATTTTAATGAATAGTACAGTTTATTAAAGCAACAGGAGTACAGGTTCTTTTGGATTGCCGGTGATACGTACACTGTCTGCAAAGCACGTGCAAATAATAAGGCAGTCGACTACAAGCACACTAAATTATGGAAAAACTCTACAGAGATTTCTGAGTTTCCCGAGGAAGCACTCGGTATAACTGAGGGTCCGAATCTCACCCAGTAGGCATCTCTTTGGGGGTGGGGGGGAGAAGAGACATTCAGCCCCTCGACTGATCCCAGAAGTCAGCGATGTCCTCCCGACTTGTCTACGATGGTATCTTCCCCAGCATTCCTCCTCTCTTAAGCCCTTTTATACTATTTTCTTATTTTTAGGTGGAGCTTGAGTGACTCTAGTCATACATACCTTTATTATGATTGGTGTAAAATCTCCTCGCTTTACTTTTAAAGGTCTATGCTAGAGAAAATTCAGAGCGCATGCTCAGTGAGGGGTGGTTGCACCTTAGAGGCAGGCAGCTTTTGGGACAGAGGTGTGTTTTGCTATTATAATGAGCTTATAATGAGCAAAGTTCCATGTCAGTACTCCAAAGCTGGGCACTTACAAATCAGAAGTAAGACAACAGCGTTGACAGAACCCCATTGTTTCGCCTCCTTGCTGTAGTGGATTCAATGCAGGAACCTTCCATTCTTGTTCCTATGGTTCCAGTTCCCCATCCCTGCGGTGATTTCGCAGAGCCTGGCCGCGGTGTCTCTGCTCTGCTCCGCCCTCCGTGTTGTTTCTCAGAGTCAGCACACCAAGCTCCCCTCGTGTTGCTGCCATCTAAGGTTGCAGATTATGTTGCTTGGGGAATTATTATGGAACAGATTCCTTGCATATCCACTGTATTCCACCCTGGAGGTTCACCTTCCCTTAAGAGAGGCGGGGGGACATATCAATAAGTCACCTCCAGCAATTCTTCCACACTGGGCTGGCATTCTTCTGAAGTTCCCTCATTCTCTTGGAATCGTTTCCTTGGTCGTCTTCATTCTGCTCACATCTGCCAGTTTCAGCTAGTTCTGGGTTAGCAGCATTAGCTTTATCAAAAAGTGGACTCTCGCTCAGCTCTTGCAGCCTGAGGCTTCAACTCCTTTAGCTTCTAGTGCTAAGCCAGGCTGTTCATCCTAACAATTCCCAGCACAGGTAATGGCAAGCTCTGCCAGAGCAACTCGGAGAGAACGGGGATGACTGCTTCCCAGGACAAGAAGGGAAATCCATCTCCTCTCTCCCCAGCTGCGCCGTCTCTCTGCTGGCATCATAATGCACCTTCAAACGATGCGGGCTGATGACACAGGGGGATGCCCCGCATCCCAGGGAGGTCTCCCCAGCGCTGCTGGCACTTCCCGGCGAGGCTTGGGCACTGCTGGGCGCTGCTCAGGGGCTCCCCACTGCTGCGCTTCGGAGCTGCTCCACAGCCAGGAGCAGGATCGGGAGGCAGCGGGGCTGCGCTGGGGGGACCCGTTGTGACCGGCAGAGCAGCAGGGGCACGTCGGAGAGGAGTTCTGGGCGAGGAGCTGCGAAGAGCATCCCTTTCCCTGAGCGGAGGGCAAGCGGCAGGCGCGATGGAGGGCTGCTGCACCATGGCCATCAGCTTGGAGCTCAGCAGCTTGTTCCCCATGCTCCTGCAGCTCTCCACCAAGGGTAAGGGGTTTGGGAATTCCTTCCCGAGGGGTCGCACCAGGGCTGGCCTCTGGAAAAAGCTGCAGCTGCTGGGCTGTGGGGGTGACCGGACAGGGCTGGGGGCTGCTGCGAGAGTCCTGCCTGGGGGTCCCACTGGACTCGGGGGACGATGTGGCAACCAGGTCCTGGTGCTGCCCGGAGCCCCGAGGCTCCCATGGGAATGGCTCCGTCCCCTTGCGAGGGGGGCCATCCAGGGCCAGCTTTCCCTGGAAGCTGGCCCCTCGTGGGGTTCTGGCTCTGGGATGAAAAGGGCTTCTGTGTCCCGGGGGCTGGGGGGGACAGCTACACCTCCCACAAGGCTCTCGCGAGCCGGCTGGAAATGCCTGTGCTGTAAATCAGCCCTTTTTCCCTTGAACAAAGTCTCCTTTGGGAGAACCTCTCGTCCTCCCCGTGGGACCCCCTTGTGCCACCAGGCTGGCAGATCACGTCCTGGGCTCTGGGGTGCCAAGGCTTTCTGGGGGTTAGATGGCCACAGCCCCGGTCCTGAGCCCTTCCCACATCCCCATTTGTACCCCAGCCCTGCCCCGGGAGCAGAGTAAGGCTGGCAGTCGAAAATTGGGGCACAGCCCAGCTCCGCAGCCGTGGCCGCGTTTGTCTGGGCTGTTTGCGGACGCCAGCATCTGTCAACCCCTGGGCGAGGAGCTTGCCCAGAGGCTATGAGCTGGCTGGCCTGGAGCCCAACACCTCTTTCCTTTGCTTTCCAGAGGTTGTGGCTATTTGGGATGCTGTGTCTGCGTACATCCTGGGACAGCTGAAGCAGGACAAGGTGGGCTGGCGTCTTGGTCCCCCTTTGCCCCGGAGGGCCTGGACCCCGGGAAGCGAGCCCTCCCTGAGCATCGTGGCGGCACACTGAGACAAGCCCGTGTGCCCAGACCTGCTTCTTGGTCAACCAGGAGAGAAACCAAGTCCAGATCTAGTCTGAGAAAGCATTCAGCACACGATAGGGCTTCACCCTTCGCTGTGGTCAGAGCAGAGAGGCCGAGCAGAGAGGCAGGCGATTATGCTGGTGCCATGCCAAGGACAATCCCTGGGAATCAGTCCCAGGGGTATTCCCTCCTTGTGCTGGAATTGCCTGGGATCTTCTCTAGCCAAGGGATGTTAGCGAATATTTTGAGGAGGGCAAGAAAACAAATGGAGAACACGGGTCTTTTCCTAAGCTTTCACTTTTCCCATCTCTGAAGTACTCGCTCATCAGCCTTTTTGTCTTTTTCCTGGGCAGGGTGTCCTGGTCGCAGGACTCGGGACCTTCGCTATGCTCCAAGAGCAATTCCAGGGCAAAGAAGAGGTGTATGTGGTTCGAAGACCCGTCTTCCGACTGGAGCTTGATGTGTTGTGTCTGCAGGAGCTCGCGTTCCCCACAGTGGTTATCCCCGGTGAGAAAGCAGCGGCCACCCTCCGCTTTCCCCCTCCATGTCTGGGGGGGGGAACGTGTGCTCTCGGCTCTTTGGGAAGGGCTGGGAGAAGTAGAGAACTGCCTCCAAAGGTCAGGGGGTGGCTTGAGCTCCCCCAAAACTAACTGCTCCCCAAGGGCTGTTTCTATGAGCGCCCTTCCCTCGGGCATTTTGTTATGAATCTTATGTGGAAATTCGGCCTGCTGTGACAGTGACCACGTTCCTCCTCCTCACAGGCAATGTCAAGATCAAGCCGCTGAACTACAAGCGGCTGTCGCAAGCCACCTCCTTCCCACAGCATGTGGTGAAGGACTGCATGCAAGAGACCATCCTCTTGTACTCTTCCCAACTGAAGAACGGGCAGCGCCTCTCCTTCGCCTTCAAGGACATTGGTGTTCTGTCCTGCAAAGACGACCTCCTGTGCATGCGGTTCTATTCTGACTGCGTCACAGGGCTGGAGAGGAAGGCCAGCCGGATTGCGCTGCTTCACACTGTAAGTTGCTCGAGGTTTTGAGGGCTGCTTCCGTGTCTTTGGGAAGCCTAAGGAAGGCTGAGCAACCCGGTCGCCGTTGGCCAGCCTGGACGTGGCAGGACAGTCAAACACCTTTCCCCGTGCTTGCCCCCGCTGACTTCTCCATTAGCAAAGAAAGTTTCTTCTGGGTCCTTGCCCTACAAAAAAGCCCAGCGGTGTTATTGCGCGGTCTCAGTGTTGGCTGTGCAGCTTCTCCAGAGCAGAGCAAGGGCTAACGCTGATGGAGGAGGATTTGGCAGAGAGGTTTGGAGAAGTGGCTTGCTTTTGGAGCGGGAGACAGGTCTGCTTCCTTTGGGAGCCAAGAGGAAACTGCCTTGGAAACCTTCTAACAGCTCTGTGTCGCTTTGCAGAGGCTGTGGATGCCAGGGGCAGCTGTCTCCAGTGGAGCGACCGCCTCTCAGGAGATGCAGGCTGCTCCTGCCCACGCGTTCCCGAGGTGAGTGCTTTTCCTCTGCAGCCCTTGACCGGCCAAGCGGGCGGCTTCCCAGCTCCTGCTCAGGAGCACGCGTTGTCAGGGCTTGACATTCGGCATCGAGTCAGGGATCAATTGTGAAGCAACTGGTTTCTGGGTAACTAATGCTGAGCTGGCACTATGCGTGTATTCTCCTGGAGTGACCCGGCATCGTGATCGTGTTTCTCACGCCCAGCCTGTTGTCATTGCCATCAGCGAGAACCAAATGCACATGGTGAGGCAGCGTTGGGTTGGGGGAGGTTGCCGCTAAAACCTGTGCAGGGCCACAAAGGAAAAGGGATGCGACGCCTCGCACGACAGTCGGGAGGATTAGTGCTGGCAAGCTGCAGAGGGTAGGAGGTCACCGTTCTTCAAGCCTGTGTCATCATTCGCGTTCCAGGTTTCAGTTCCTGGTGATCAGCAGATTGGCGTCCAAGGCTTTCTCCGCCTGGCACAAGAAGGTTGCAGAAAAGCACAGCGTCAGAAGAGGTACGGGAAGGGGTCCCTGCTGTCCAGAGCCCGGTTCAAACGCACTCCCCACGGGGCTGCTCTGAAGAGCTTCCTCCTTTCCCAGGTACAGAGGGAAGCCAGGCGCCTGACAAGCTGCTGCAGAGGCGGGTGAAGTATTCCCTCCCCGCGCTGCCAAACCAGGGGCCGAGCACCAGGCAGCAAGACACGGAGAAGAAGCCTTCCGCCAGGTGAGACCCTTGTGGGAAGGGATGAAAGGGACCCTTGCGCCCACGTAGGAGAGACGTCCCCTTTGGAGACTCCGGCTGTAGGGACTCGGGAAGGTCCCTGGCACGTGCCCCACGGTTTTTACGAGCTTGTTTGCCCCATCACAGGCCCCTTCGTGGGGAAGGCAGCAGAGGTTGAGTGCACCCCACGTTACTTTGCTTGCTCCTACAGCAGACCTGAGGTGCAGTCCTCTCCCATCCATCTGATGGGAAACGGTCCCACCTCCACCGCTTCTTCTGCCAGCCTGGGGAGCTTTGATACCAGACGGAGAGCATGGGGCACCCACCTGCCCCACGCTCACACCAACTCCTCCTGGTGTCTCTTTGCAGTCTGCTCCCACCATGTCCAGGCAGCTCCCCCAGGATGAAGGAGGCAAGCAGGCAGAAGCCAGCTCCTCCAGCCAGGCCCACCGCTGCGCTCCCGTCTTCTGAAGGCTGCAGGAGAGCACTGCAGGTACGTGCTCTGCCTTGCTGTAACTACCGTGCTGTTCGAGACTCGGCAAAAGCCTCTTTGTGCAGAGAGCCGTCCTGGAAGGCTCCCTTGGCGTGCATTCATCGTCACCTCCTTCAGATCTTCTTCAGGAAAAGGAAGGTGCTGCACACCCTTCCCGCCTGCTGTTGCCCCTGGGTTGTCATGAAACACTTTTTCTTCTGGCCAGGGGCTATGGAAAACGTACAAGTCCTTTCTAGGTCGTTGACAGTGGAGGTCTTTGGTCACTCCGCTGTGTTTGCCGTGAGTTGAGGAGCCTGGCGTGACTCCACGGCCCCCGATCTGTTAGGGGCAAAGCGCTGCCGACCGACCGGCTGAGGCAAGGGGCACCAACACGGGTCAGACCCGAAGGAAGCCCCGCCAGGAGCTGAGACTAATCCTGCCTGCTGCTGCGATTCTGTCCCCTCCAGGAGGTCTGGAAGCTGTCTGCAGAGTGGGAGCGAGTGAAGACCCGGTGGGAAGAGCGGCGACAGCAAGCAAAGGCAGAATGGGCGGCGTGGGAGGCCTGGTCTGCAGGGGAGGACCGACAACCGCCCCAGGTACGGGGCAGCGATTGAAACCGCTGAGAGCAGCAGCGGCCCTCTCTGTCGGGGCGGCAGGTCTCTGGGGGGGTGGGAGCGGGACTGACACGCAGCTGCAGGGCAGGGGTTTGCCCGCTTATCCCCGTGAGGGAGAGATTGGCAGCAGGACCCGAGGGGCAAAAGCAGCCATCAGCCGTGATGACGGGCACGCTGGTGCTGAGCCTCCCGGCTCCCAGGTCCCGCTGCAGGCTCCTTTCGAGAGGTCCTCTGGGAAACGGCACCTCTGTTTGCCGTCTGGTTTGCTGAGAGCGTCTCCTCCTCGGCAGGTGCTCGGCACTGAAGGCATTCGGGCTCCCCACCCTCCAGCCCAGCCCAGGAGAAAGGAGGTCGGCGGGAGGTGGAGGAAGGCTGAAAACCCTCTCCCAGCAGAGGAGATGGCAGCAGCCGCCCAGCTGCAGAGACTCCAGCCTGAGTAAGTGTGCGCCGGCTCCGGCCGCAGCCTGGGGGCACTCGAGTGGCCGTGACCCCGCGGGGATGTCCGCGTCCCCCATCCCTGCGTCCTGGGGTTGCGTAGGACACCTTCCGATGTCTCCTAACGCGGGGATGACCTGGGTTACCCCCGCAGCTAAGACCCAAAGCTCACCGCAGGGTGAAAGGCTGAGTACACGCGGCACCGGGTGGGTGCAGGGGCTGTGCGAGGGCAGAGGCAGACGGGGTCTCCGGCAGAGGCTGAGGGATGACGTTTCCCTGTTGTTGCAGCCACCTTTCCCCACGAGCGGCCCAGGTCCTCAGAAGGCTGGAGCCGCATCAGGAACGGAGGACCATCTTCAGGCACGTCACTGAGAACAAGCGGCGGAAGCTGGAGCAGCAGAGGCAGCTCCCCTGGTAACTATCTCCAAAGAGGGATGGTGCTTCCCCGGCTGCGAGGCCCGTCCCTCCACCGAGGGCAGCCCTCGGGAGAAGGAGGGCATTTCTCTGACACCCCTGGTGAGACAGAAGCAGGTTCTGGAGGCTGCCTTTGGGCTGGACCTCCCTGGCAGCCAAGGGGGCTGCCTGGGCACCTAGAATTGGCTTTCCATGTGGGACGTGAAAGTCCTGGCTGAAGACAGAGGGATCCCTCCGATGGCTGCCTCTCCCCGTTCCAAACCAGAGAGCACATCCTTCCCTTGCAGAGTCCTGCCCCAAGACACCTTGCCCTGAGGGGGACCCCTGTACGGGACCCCCAAGGTCTCTGCCCCACTTAACTCAGCCCCAGGCTCATCAGCTGCACCTGGGACCTTCTCAGGGCCTTGGGCATCAGGGGCCTCCCCCTCTTCATAGACAACTGGAGGCTTCGTCACAAGCAGATCCCATCACCGCTGGCCCGAGCGACGCCTGCAGGATTTCTCTGCCACCTCCCTGTCCATAGGGTCACAGGCTTTCTTTCTTCCTCCCTAGCACGCGATGCTGGTACCGCAGCAGAGGAGAAGGTGCCGGAGGTGGCGGCTGTAGCAGTGGCTGTTAGCAAAAAGGGGCTGGGAGGCTTCTCAGCTTCTCAGATCCACCTAAAAATACAAAATAAAGGGCTCTGGGGCTGTTCCCAGCTGGACTGACTGGTCTGTGCCTGGTGATGGTCTAAAGGGGTTACACACCCCCCGTGCGTGATCCCAGAACGGCTCGTAGGGGCAGGAGGGACTAAAGTCCACGCATACCCCACAGCGCGAACACGTGCAGCCCCTCTCCTGCGCATCCCAACACAGAGGTAGCATGATGGAGGAGGCTCTCGCCCCCTTCCCGGGGAAACCAGCACAGCTGGTGCTTCCCTGAAGTGCCCGCACGCTCCCGCACGCAGCGTGGAGAACCACTCGCAGGGCCAGAATCTGCGTGGGATTACAAGGCTGTGACCATGCTGTGACCACGGAGGTGTGGTGGGTAGATGGCACCGTGGGAGGGCTGCGGTGGAGGGACACGGACTCATCGGGAAGGACTGGCCAGGAAGGCAGGGAGGTGGACTTGCCTCCTGCTTGGGGTGGGACAGGAGCCAGCCTGTGGGTCAGGGTCAGCAGACAGACCAAGGTGGCTGGAGTGTTAGCAGGGATCTGCTAGAGACCTCCTGTTCAGGAGGAAGAGGGAGCCGAGGTCTTCTTCAAACAAGTAAAGAAGGAAGCCTCACGTTCACAGGCCCTGGTCCTCATGGGGGACCTGAGCCACCCTGGTACCTGCTGGAAGGACGGTCCAGCAGGGGTCAGGCAATCTAGGAGGCTTCTAGAGTGCAGTTCCTGGCATGTGATAGAGGAACCCAGAAGGAGAGGGAGGAACCCAGAAGGAGAGGGAGGAACCCAGAAGGAGAGGTGCTCTGCTGGACCTGGTGCTGGTGAGGGAGGAACCCAGAAGGAGAGGGAGGAACCCAGAGGAGATGGAGGAACCCAGAAGGAGAGGTGCTCTGCGGGACCTGGTGCTGGTGATGGAGGAACCCAGGAGAGGTGCTCTGCTGAACCTGGTGCTGGTGATGGAGGAACCCAGAAGGAGAGGGAGGAACCCAGAGCAGATGGAGGAACCCAGAAGGAGAGGTGCTCTGCTGAACCTGGTGCTGGTGATGGAGGAACCCAGAAGGAGAGGTGCTCTGCTGGACCTGGCGCTGGTGATGGAGGAACCCAGAAGGAGATGGAGGAACCCAGAAGGAGAGGTGCTCTGCTGGACGTGGTGCTGGTGATGGAAGAACCCAATAGGAGAGGGAGGAACCCAATAGGAGATGGAGGAACCCAGAAAGAGATGGAGGAACCCAGAAGGAAAGGTGCTCTGCTGAACCTGGTGCTGGTGATGGAGGAACCCAGAAGGAGATGGAGGAACCCAGAAGGAGATGGAGGAACCCAGAAGGAAAGGTGCTGTGCTGAACCTGGTGCTGGTGCTGGAGGAACCCAGAAGGAGGGGGAGGAGCCCATTAGGAGAGGTGCTCTGCTGGACCTGGTGCTGGAGGAACCCAGATGGAGAGGTGCTCTGCTGGACCTGGTGCTGGTGAAGTAGGAACCCAGAAGGAGAGGGAGGAACCCAGAAGGAGAGGGAGGAACCCAGAAGGAGATGTGCTCTGCTGGACCTGGTGCTGGTGATGGAGGAACCCAGAAGGAGAGGGAGGAACCCAGAAGGAGAGGTGCTCTGCTGGACCTGGTGCTGGTGAAATAGGAACCCAGAAGGAGAGGGAGGAACCCAGAAGGAGAGGTGCTCTGCTGGATGTGGTGCTGGTGATAGAGGAACCCAGAAGGAGAGGTGCTCTGCTGGACCTGGTGCTGGTGAAGTAGGAACCCAGAAGGAGAGGGAGGAACCTAGAAGGAGACGGAGGAACCCAGAAGGAGAGGTGCTCTGCTGGACCTGGTGCTGGAGGAACCCAGATGGAGAGGTGCTCTGCTGGACCTGGTGCTGGTGATGTAGGAACCCAGAAGGAGATGGAGGAACCCAGAAGGAGATGGAGGAACTCAGAAGATGGAGGAAGCCAGAGGAGATGGAGGAACCCAGAAGGAGAGGTGCTCTGCTGAACCTGGTGCTGGTGATGGAGGAACCCAGAAGAGAGGGACAAACCCAATAGGAGATGGAGGAACCCAGAAGGAGAGGCAGGAATCCAGGACAGGTGCTCTGCTGGACCTGGTGCTGGTGATGGAGGAACGAGAAGGACAGGGAGGAACCCAGAAGGAGAGGTGCTCTGCTTAACCTGGTGCTGGTGATGGAGGAACGAGAAGGACAGGGAGGAACCCAGAAGGAGAGGTGCTCTGCTTAACCTGGTGCTGGTGATGGAGGAACCCCGAAGGAGAGGGAGGAACCCCAAAGGAGAGGGAGGAACCCCGAAGGAGAGGGAGGAAGCCAGAGGAGAGGGAGGAACCCAGAAGGAAAGGTGCTCTGCTGAACCTGGTGCTGGTGATGGAGGAACCCAGAAGGAGAGGGAGGAACCCAGAAGGAGATGTGCTCTGCTGGACCTGGTGCTGGTGATGGAGGAACCCAGAAGGAGAGGGAGGAACCCAGAAGGAGAGGGAGGAACCCAGAAGGAGAGGTGCTCTGCTGGACCTGGTGCTGGTGATGGAGGAACCCAGAAGGAGAGGGAGGAACCCAGGAGAGGTGCTGTGCTGGACCTGGCGCTGGTGAACAAGGAGGAACTGGTTGGGGATGTGAAAGTCGGCAGCAGCCTTGGCTGCAGTGACCCTGAGGTGGCGGAGCTGAGGATGCCGAGGGGAGGGAGCAGGGCGAAAAGCCAAGGCCACAGCCCTGGCTTCCAGGAGAGCGGACCAGGCCCAGCCTTGGGAACCAGCTGGTGGCAACAAGGAGACCTAACAAGGCGGGGGAAGAGCGGGGTGGGGAAGGCACGGCCCTAGTTCTGGCTGGGCTCCGGGACAGCATTCCCAGAAAAAGTCACGGACATCCCTCCGTGGATCCATCCGTCCACCTTCGCCAGCGGCGGGGGGCAGCTCTGTGAGGAGAGGCCTCGGCTGCCCCTGCCGGCCTGGCAACAGCTGCGCCATTGGCCACGGCTGAGCCAATCAGCGGAGCCGGAGGCGGGCTGTCAGTCACAGATAGAGGGGGCAGGAGGCTGAGCGGCCTGAGGAGAAATGGAGGAGAGATGGGGTGGGGGCAGCCGGGGAGAGGGAGAGGGAGAGGGAGAGGGAGAGGGAGAGGGAGAGGGAGAGGGAGAGGGAGAGGGAGAGGGAGAGGGAGAGGGAGAGGGAGAGGGAGAGGGAGAGGGAGAGGGAGAGGGATAAGACCAGGACCAGGGGCAGGGGCAGGGGCAGGTATCTCCCAGCATGGACGGGCTGGGGGGACCTGGATTCCTCACGGCCCACGGGCCCTTCCGTGGTCGCCCGCCCTGGGCCCGAGCGCTCAGCCCCAGGGACAACCCCACAACCAAGGTTGGAGCGGTTCCTGCGGCTGCCCTGAGGGTCGTCAGCCCTGAGCATCTGAGCTGGGGTGAGGTGGAAGAGACTGGAAAACAGCTGATGGAGAGGAGGCGATGGCAGCAGATACAGGGCCTGTGGCTCCTGGGATTAACTGAGACTGTTACCGTTAAGTCGGCCCTTCAGAAACTCTCTAAGGCTCAATTTTGGAGTGTTAGAAAGCAGGCGTTCTTTATTGCAGCGCTGGATGGACGGGGGGATCATTCTGCCTACCTGACAATTCCTGGTGCTGGAAGGTCAGTGCTGTATCCCCACCTCTGAGGGAGATGAAGGTGCTGATGCAGGGGCAAGCACTGAGCTTTCCCAATGCCTGCCTCAGTGCTGGAGAGAGGACGGATGCAGGGAGAAACTCCCCAAAGCGGCACCACAGAGGTATTCCTAAACCTCACTAACTGAGAGCCCCCAGCAGCAAATTCTGCTGACTAACACCGGGCCCGACTCACCCTCCCTAGGAGGAAAACCGTAGATTAAGGGACGCCTGGAAAATAGGACACGAAAAAGAAGTTCCAGGTGTTCAAAGCTACATTCACATTATTAGGTCAGCCCAACAGTATAAGAACACAAGGCTGCCAGATTAAACACAGAAATCACATCAGTTTTCCCCTCGTTGCATGTTTCTGCCGTGCAGACCTCATCAAGGTCTGGCCCTGCCAGGTGGACGTCCCCAGCTCCCCGTCAGCCGTATGATGCAACAGCCCATACGACAGGCGCCCGGAGCTCACGTCTTCCCAGTCACAGCAGGCAAGAGCAGAAGGACAAAGCGCTGCCACCGAGTTCTCTTTTGGACCCTCTGTACCTCCTTTCCTTCCTCTTTGTTGGCAGGAAAGCCCATCGGGTCTCCCAGGTTCCCCTGCCTTCCTCAGAGAGGACAGCTGCTCCCTGCTATAATGAAGCAACTCGCATGCTGCATCAAGGCCTGTCAGAAAGGCGCTCAATGCACACACCGCAAGACCACCTGTAGTTTGCCTGAAGAGCGGAGGGTTGTTCACATCCGTACAGCCAGCCCAGGGGATTCTCTTTGCGCTTTGGTCACCGTTATTCTTTGATTCAGCCTTCCAGCTCTGCGCCAACTTCCGCGGAGCTGTTCAGCCGTCACTCTGCAACCAAATCTCTTCTCCTTCCTGCACTAGAAAGGTACTTGCTGGTCTCCAACGGGAGAGAAATCCTTTTGGATGACTGACATTTCCCAGGCCCCCTGTTACCTTGCCGTAGAGCACGTGGGGGTTTTTTGCTCTAAAGGGCGTATGACGGGACTCAAGCCCTCAGTAACAGGTACTGCTCTGGCTCTCCTGAGCTCTGAGGAGCACGTTCCTGACCAGGTGTTTGCAGTCTCTCTTAAAAAGGATTTCTTGGCTTGTTCTGCAAGAAGGAAGCCTTCAGTTGGTGCAGCAGCAATCACGTTGGAGAACAGGACCCGGAGCTGGGGAACGGGGAAAGGCCTTTGGTAATGTTTAAACAGCGTGCGGGTGTTCAGCTGAGGAGCCAACCTGCTAACAGAGAGCCGGGCGAGGACGTGGCACAGGTACACGGGAGGCCAGGCCGCGGGCCTCATGGTGCGCCCTAACTCAGCAGCCTACTGCTCAGGCCCACTGTACCCAGGTCGACACCCCGCAGCAGCTCCCCGGAGCGCCGCCTCACCTGGGAGAACCACCGGCCGCCACAGCCGTTGCCCGCGCCTGAGGCGGCGCCGCCCCGACCCTCCCCTCCGGCCGCTCCTCCCGCGGACGCGTGGCGGCGCCCCGGGGGTGCCGGAGTCCCGGCGGATCGGCCAGCCCCGGCCCGCCCCGGGGAGAAGCGGCGGTGCTCATGGCGACGTGGCGGGGCGCCCTCGGCCTCGGCTTCGGCCTCCTCTGCCTGCTGCCGGCGGCCGGTGAGCGCGGGTCGGCGGCTGAGGGGGGGTGGGGGGGTGCCGGGCGCTGCGGGCGGGGGAGACCCGGCCCTCCAGGAGGGCGGGCGGGTTCCTTCGTCTCTTTCTGAGGCGGCTTCGGGGGCTCTTGCTGGCTTCCTCCGCGGCCGGGGCCGCCTCCCCCCCGGGGAGGCCCTGCCGAAGCTCCCGGCGTGGGGGAGCCCCCGGCTTCGAGCAGAGACCCCTCAGCTCGGCCGCCCAAGCGGCGGTGGATGATCTCCCGCCCGCGCCCGGCGGGAGATAATCCACCCCTGAACAGTGGGTTTGGCGCGAATGGGGTTCACTGAGAGAAAAGTGGTGCTGAAAGTGAGGTGGGGTGGGGTTGATACTGGTGTGCGTTGTCAGCAGCAGTTAGTGCCCCAGTAGTGACTGGGTGGACTGTCTACTGGTAAAGCTAAGGTAAGACTATTGGGGGAGAAGTGACGTGCCACGAAGTGGCTGCTGGTGGTCACTCTTGATGCATCCCATTGAAAACTTTTACCTTTTCACCCCCAACACAGTAAATTTTAGACTTTTAGGGCAAGATAATATAAATACTTAGATGTTAAGTGATGATACTGCATAAACAGCACTGCGTATAGAAACTCATTTGATACTGGAGTTCATACACAGCTATCGGATGCTAACACTGATAACGGGGATTTTTTATCAGCCCTATCTGTAACTATCCTGTTATTGCACTTAAAGGATGGAGCGTGTGGTCTTCCCCAACTTTGTCATGTAATGGGAAAAAGCAGATGTGATCATAGGACTTATCAGGTGAAGTCTCAGAAAAGGAGAAGCGCTCTTGATATTGTATGCATCAGTGGCATCTGATGGATCAAATTATGCACAGACATGCAGGAAAGGTGAACGTGATCTTAAGTGGATATGCAAGAGGACATTTAACTTGGTCAGAGTAGTAAAGGATCACACTTTGTCTGAGGGCTTAGCTAAAGCATGGCTGAAATGGTCAGAGTTTTATCTGTAAGTACTTTGAAGAGCAAGCACCAGAAAAAGGGTTCTTTTAGCTGGCTCACAACACAGCAGTAACTGTATGCAAGCTGTGGCCTTGAATGTATGGGGTTGGAAGTTTTCTTACTGAAATGGTTGGGGACTTTCAGTGGGAATAGTTTAGCAGCTCTGCTCTTGAGGTGGAACTTGATCAGTTTGTTAAAAGGGTTTTTACGGTACTGATTGTGTGAAATCATCAGGCTGCTGTTTTGCAGGATAGGGTGAACCCCTCAGCAGCAGGCATACCAAACCAGGAGGTCATTTCTGCCTCCCTCAGGCTCAGCTCTTGTGTTGTGCTGGGTTGGGTGTACACTGGACCTGTTCTGAGGTGATTCACATTATTAACTCAGCAGAAAACCAACCGGGGAAAAGGTCCCACAAGCCCCTAGTTGATCTGCTGATCAGCTGGGGAATTGAATCAGTTGAGGAAGAGTCTCGTGGGTGCCATAGCAGATGGAAGAAGAGAGGAACAAAGTAGAGGAGCCAGATTCTTCTCTTTTGGTGTGCTTGGTGCTTGTTGGCTTAGCTCAGCCACCTGAGAACTGGCCTAGACCTTTGGTTTCCGTTGTTACTTTATTGTGCTGCAGTAGCACAATTGTGAGATGGAGTAATTTTGTTGGTTGCCTTGTTTTGTTTGTAATTTCACAAGGTATTTTGGATTCGGTTTAGCTACCTATCAGTTCCTTATTGGTGATACAGGAAGGAGAGGGTTGTCAGGTGACATTACATGTCTGCAGAGGGAAAATTTGGTGAACCAGGCATAAGCATGCATAAACACATTAGTAGAAGTACTGTGGTGTTGGTACAGGAGAAGTTCCTCTTTGCTTGTGTTTAATGAACCTCCACATTTAACCCCTTAGAGCATTTTTTTTTTTTCTTTTTAATGTTGCTGAAATATTCAGGTATGTCTTGGTGCCAGAGAGTCAAGACTGATTTTTCAAATGGCAAAATCAGTTTAAATAGTCCAGGAAATACCCCTTACTTTTTTTCTGAAGGACCATGATTTGTTGTCTTTGCCTCTTTTTGTTTGCTTTTTCTGAACAACTACACCTGAAGTAATTTGAGCTTCTCGGATGGAGCGTGGTTTAGGAGCAACATGTCAGGGTGTGTCTTGTTCATGGGATATGTGATAGGAAGGAAAATGAGGAATAGAAACCAGCTGACTGCAGCATTTATCGCTGAAAACTGTAATGATACTCTTGCTAAAGATTCTTCTACGGAAATGCTTTTTGCTTAAGCTTTGAGAAGTATTTTTATGTGACAGTTGGAAGCTTTTAATGTGTCGTTCTTACGTTGCAGTTATTCAGGCCTGAGATGGCAAAGAGAGAGAAAACAGCCAGTATGTTAAGGAATGTATCAGCCCAATGCAATGCTGAAAAAGCATGGGATGTCCCCTAAGAGATCCATCCTAGTACATTAACATCTCCATTTCCTTTCCATTGTAGCCACACCGGTTGATGCTTGCAGTGGGAAGATGCCACTTGACCGATTTTTAGTCCTAGGAACCTCTGTTTTATGCCAGGGATTAGCAGGATTAGGATTTTCCATGAAGTAAGCAAAGCAACAGGTAGAAAGAACCAAGTCACATGGAAATCGAAATCTACAGTGAATGTGGTAGTGTTACATCTTTTGCATCAAGTCAAATATCTAGGAAGATTTAACATTTTCTTCTAGCTGATCTTGGGGCTTGTGTGGGATTTTTAACATATCCAGCTAGTCACATTGCTCTTTGAGTCTTTAATTTAGTAGCTACTAGCAGATGTGGTGAAGAGAGTATCACCACACAGAGCATCTCGTAAGTATATTTGCATGCAGTTTCATCCTTCACGTATGTGTGAACAGTTGGGAAGAGCTACTTGACAAAGACAGGATACTTTGTGTGCGAGGAGTAAGTATTTGGAAATAATTGATTTGTAAGACCTAACCAAAATGCTTGGAACATATTTAAACGTTAACCTAGGTGAGCTGGTCAGTATGAGAAAGAGACTTTATATGATTATTTCTTTAGTTACTAACCATTGGATTTTAACTTTTTTCAGTTTTGGGTGAGGATTGTCAGGCATATATTGATCGTCATGGCAAGGCACAACCTGCAAAATCCTGTCCCAGCTTCTGCTGTGGAGATTGCATGCGTCGATACTGTTGCTCTAACACGTTCTTAAAATTTGATGAAGAACAACAATTTCAGTGTAATCTGCTTGATGAAAGGTATGAGGCAAACTGAATGTATACAGCAGGTTATCATTCTATCATCACATGACAAAAATACACAGTTTAATGGTTAGAAACTTAGAAAGGGACCTTCCAGCTCTGTATCTGGCTCTGTCGGGTACCTATGTTAATGTATGTAACTTACCTGTAAAATGGGAGCAATGAGGTGACAAATTGATGCATGAACTGGTGTGTGTTTTCTTGAGCATTTTCAGATACTTTTACCCTATTCAGTTTTTCTTTGAGGATGAAAAAATTAATCTCTTTCTCTTTGTAGCTTACAGTACCTTTCATAAGCATTTGGAAGTTAGCCAGGTACTTGAATAAGTCGTAAATTCCATTTTTGAGATGAATTCTCTTACTACAGGACCTCTGACTCAAGCAACATAAATTACATGCATGTTTTTTCGGACCCTGATGATTACATTTCTTCTGGCTCCAGGTAAGCCATGCAAAGCCTCAGCTTTTAAAATGGTATTTATTTAGAAGTTCTTCATTGTGTAATCAATACATGCCAGTAGAATATGGAAATAGAAATACTTATTTGTGCGTTAAGAACGCGGAGCACTCAAACTCCGTGTACGTGTTGGAATATCTGAAGAAGCAGAGACATGCAGGGGAGGTTAGATTGTGCTGTTTAGACCGTAACGATCGCTGTACGTAATAGTCTGTTCTCACCACGGAACGGGAGGTTGTCCTCTAAAGCATCAGTGCACTTGCTCTATACCCTTCGATACTGGCAGATGAAGTCCATAAGAGAAGCTGCTTTTGTTTGAGGTATTTCCTTGCTTTTTAGCATCTTTTTCGCTTAGAACAAGAAATACTGATAAAAACTATTTCAGTCTCAGGGGAAATAAATTAAGGCCATGCATTAAATTGGTGATTACAAGAGTCCTGCTGTACAACGCTTCTATTTTTCATAGCGTGGAAGACGACAAAGAGAGGACAGGGGTTAATTCTGAGCTATGAATATTCCATATGCGTGCAGAAGTTTGAATAATTAATTCCTCCGGGGGGTCACAGAAAAGGGGGAACTCGGACCCTCGGCGGGGGCGGGCGCACGGCGGAAGGCGCGCGGCAGCCCGCGGCCGTCGCTGCGGCGGCCTTTAAGGGCGGGGCGAGCGGCGTGACGCCAGCGGGGGGGCGGAGCCGGGCGGCGGAGGGCGCGGGGCGAGCGGCGGCGAGCATGGGGTAAGCGGACGGGACGGGACCGGGACCGGGACGGGACCGGGGCGGGACCGGGGCGGGGGGGTCGGACGCCTGCGGGGAGGGCTCGCCGTGCCGCTGCGGCGAGGCCGGCCAGCCAGGGCAGGAGCGTGCCTCCCGCCCGGCGCCCCCCTCGCCGCCGCCTTCCCCGCTGGAGAGTCGGTAGCCTTTAGCGAGCGGGGCCGCGTCAGCGGCATCGCCCCCGCCTCCTGGGAACGGCGTGGTGCGGGGGGGTGCTCGGGGGCTGTGCTGGTTCTCTGACACAGCCGACTGCAGCACCCCACGTCGTATCGGCTGGGGAGATACCTTTCCGCATCCTGCAGGAAGGAAGCCTCGCTGGAGGCACCTAGTGGTAGCGCTGCCCCTGGCATACGGCAGGGCGTCGGGGCGGGGAGGGTGGATGGATGTCTTGGATCCTTGGTCTCCTTGGACCCGGCAGTCTTCCCCGAGGAAGGGGCTGATGTGACAGCTGTTTTGGAGGAGGGGTGCCCCTTCGTGTCTGCTAGGCTGGTGGACCTGTCTTAACGTATCTGCAGATGGTTCAGGTACAGCAGGCGTGAGCCTCAGCTTGCAATCGGTGTTCGCTCTTGATGCATTTTTAGGGGAAAGGTAGAAAAAAAACTTCCACGTCTTTGGGGCTGCGGAGGTGTTGAATCTGCTGGAGCAATAAAGGTTAAAGAATGTAATAGATGTCTGTTTTCCATGCCAGCAAGCACAGTTACTAAAAAGCACAGAAAACGAAAGAATGCAGTATTTTAAAAAACAAACAAAACAAACCAAAAAACCTGCACAATTGCTAAAGGAATTGTAACCAAGGCCCACAGTCCACAAAGGTGCGTTTGTAAATGACAGAAAACATTGAGGAAGTAGCAGCTAAGTGGCTTTAATTATCTTTGGTTTTAGCTATGGAATGTCTAAAAAGAGACTCACTGATGTCTCACCTTGTGAAAATGGGTCATTAGTGACTCTGTGTCAAGCTTCTTTGCTCTTTTTCCTTTCAATTACATTACAGCTTTGAAAAATTAATGTGTTGTGCAAAGGCCTAGACTTAACATCAAACTTATTTTCTGGTTAGGCAGTTTTAATAGAAAGATGGTAATTGTTCACAGAAATACCGCCCTTGAAAAGCCGCCCGGATGTGACTCCAGAGGAAAACCACATCCCAGAACTTTCCAAAGTGACTAATGACTTTGGATGTCTGATTTAGGGTGTTTCAACATCGGGAATGAAAGTGAGTAGGACTTTATGTGATTGCAGTCAGTGGGACACCAAGTAGGCTCCTGTTTCATTACAGACTTTGCCCAGGTTTTTGTGTGGTGTGTGGGGGTTTTTTTTGTGGTTTGGTTTTTGTGTTTGGGTTTTTTTTAAAACCAAGCAGTAAGCTGTATCTCTTCTGGAAGAGCTGACCCTACTTTCTGCCTGCAAGGTGCACTCCACCCTCTTGCTCCATGCCAATTTCTTTTAAAGTACAAGTTTTACATTGTTTCTTGATGACTATGTTTATTTAATACTTTACTGTGTGGAGAGGAGGGCTGATGTCAGTTGAGATATTTCTTTGTATCTCCCAGCAAGATGAGCATAGTCTTTGAACAGTTTATAAGGTGAGGAAAGGCAACAAAGGGCAACTTCCTTTAGTGCCCTGTTCTTTCTCATGAGTTGCAAATACTGCCTTTAACACTGCCTTTCAAAAGGAGGAGGTGATGGTTTCCTGGCATTGAAAGGGTCAGAAAGCATTTAGTTCCTCATTCTTGCATTGGGCATATTCCTAGATCAAGTTACCACTCGGGCACATTGCTCATAAATCCTGGCTTTTTAAGAGAATTTCACCTCTCTGAGGGCTTGTCACAAACTGCATGTGGACTTGCCACTAGGCTGAGTGAGCTGGGGTGTCTCTTCTCCCTGCTTGGAAAATCTGCCACAATTACACCTAAATTCTATAGGACATTAGGAAAGGATTCGGTCAGGTGGTATGTATGTTCCTCCTTGTCTTGTCTAGCTGAGGAGTTTTTAATTTGCTTGTGCTTTTGCTTTTTTTGCTGTGTTTATTCTGAAGTCTTCTGGAGAAGTGCCCGCAAATCACCAGTTTTTAGTAGGCTGCTTTTTATTAGTATCCTTTAATGTTAATATCTTTCAGTATTTAATACTGAGTATCAGGTGCTGTTGAGGCAGGGGTTCAAGGCACTTTGACCAACCCTATTAAGTGTAGTTCACAGTACAAGCAGTCCATATCCTATAATCTTCTTTTGGACATTTTAAAGACAATAAATTACATTCCTTTGGAGTGTCTTAATAATGTACTTTCAAGTACTTGACAGCATTTTGCTTCCCAGAACACTGCATTTGGAAGCAAATGTAAACATTTTAGGAAAAGTATAAAAGTCACCGTTAACTCAGGTTAAGGCTTTTTCAATTTTTGATCAATTCTTAAAGATCATTCAGAACTTTTAGGTCAGAGCGTAGGCATAGGTTTCTTACCACTGAACTTGTTAAATTTGCCACCATTTTTCCTTGCATGCAAGATGACCATATGCAATTTCTATAATTTCTGCTGCTAGTGAATGCATTGTGGACAAGGATTTACTATGGGAAGGTGTTTCACTTTTTTCCCCCCTTTTAATCAGATTACCGAAATTTCCTCTGCTTTGCTCTGGTTTCAAAGATGGATTATGAGTAGTAAGATTAATTTAGTTGTTCTTCCCCTTTCATTCTGCAGTATGTAGTAGTATTGCTCTAAGAAACTGCAAAAAGCAGAGCACTGATTCACTTAACAGCAGTTGTCATAATTTGCATTGGTAACATGGTTATTTAGCCTTGGTATGCCAATTTTCCAATAGTGACCCTTACTGGAAAAGGAAATTAGATGACTCACATCCACAGTTCAACTAATTGTGAAGTATTTGAGTGTTTAAGGAGGTGGAGCAGTTCAGAACATCTGTATCAGAGTTACAGAACAAAATAATGTAGTTGGGGCAGCTGATACCAGTCTTTCTAAACAGAAACAAGACTTCAAATTGTATTGTACACAGTTAATTGGACTCTGTTTCTGAATTAATTTTTGCCTTGAAGTTACAGCAGATTGTGTAACAGATACAGTAATGCTTGAGAAAAGGCTGTTCATCCTTACGTGATGAGAAAAGGGACGCAGAATGGCAGTCTTCCTGGGAAGCCTCAGCTGCCAGAGACACAACAGCCTTTTTAGACTGGAGATGCGCTCATTTGGGTTTTGTCATGGGCTGATCAATGTGTTGTCTTGTGACTTGTTCTCCTTGTGTGAAATGGAGAAAATCCTTGTCATTCTGCCTGCCTTTGAAATGCAGCATCTGCTATAGCCTGCTATGTGCATAAGTTGGCAAAACCAGTAGATTTCTAACTGTGGAAGATGTGAATATCTTAATTTGCTGTCTCTCAATTTAGGTGTTTCAAGCATATGTTTTCTCCACAGACAAGGTAAAAAATGGTGTGATATTGAACTATACCCCATTTTTCCTCCTCCTCCCCTATCACTATCAGGGACTTCAGTTTACACTTGACTGTGTATTTGGATGCTCCATCATCTGTAATAGGTTGCCAATGATAGGGAAATAAATTACAAAAATTATTCAGTGGAAAAGAACTTCTAGAAATGTAAGCAGTCTCTATTTAATGAGCAGAGGATTTCTTTTCCATACCAGTCCTTAACATTTTCTGTAATAAATGAGTTAAACTGCATACAGAGCCCGTTCTGTGAGGGTTGCATTCAGACACCGGCTAATCTCACCAAGGAATGTAAGCTTCTTGTCTAGAAACAACTGAGATTTGGATCTGAAGCTTTCTTAAAAATTGTTCTATGCTTTTTACTAGCCTGAAAAGTAAATACAAGCTTGCACAATTTGTAATTGTAACTTGCATTATAGAGCATTTGGTTTTGTGTTCACTGTAGTCTCAGTAAAGGAGTTACTTAAAGCTGACAAAGCAGTTGTGAGTTGCCATTAATGATTTCTCAGCTGCCTGATTCAGGCAGTGGGCTTAATGCTCGTGCAGGTTCATTTACTCTGAAACCAAGATGGAAGGAGAGATTGAAAAATGCTGTCCTGGCTCAAGAGGCAGGTGTGAATGGTTGGGTTAGTGTGCTCTTCTAACTACAGAAGGCTGTTTCGTGGCAAAACCCAAGACAACCTGGCCTAAACATGCAAAGACACAGTAAGATTAATCACTTGAATTATGTTCAGGAGTAAATTTTTCTGTGGATGTGTACATCATTGACTGTATATACTTCCTAGGGTAGAGTGTTCCCTCTTCTAACTCTGTGGGCTTTGCTGTAGCTCCCCACAGTGTAACTCTGAAACCTGTAAATTTTTAACATACAGATTGCCTCTGGAGAGAGCTTGTCAAAGCAGCTGCAGGCAGGGTAACCCTCAGAGAAGGGTCCTACGGCCCAAGAAATAGAGAATCTTTCCTTGAAAATATGGCTAAAATAAAAGATGATGATTGTTATTTAGAAGAATTTGCGGAAGTTTGAGCATGTGGGTTCCAAAGCTAGCTCCAACTCTGCCATTTCATATACTTTCATAAAATAGCCATGGCCTGAGGTATAGCGAGATGTATTTGTGATAGATTGTGTTGTAGATGTGTTATGGGAGGAGGAGAATGTCCTTAAATTGCCTAGCCTTTTAAAACTGCAGTTGTAGGGTCTTCTGTGAAATGAACAAATTAGTTTAATTTCAGGAAATTAGCAATTGTGCAAAGATTGGTCTTTTGATAAAGTCTATTTTCATTAAAAACATTTTATATCGTTCATTTTTAATGTGATATTCCTTGCTGTTTACTAGCATGATTTCTGGTTTTCAATTTCACTGAGAGGTAAACTTAAAAACCTCTATTTTTTTAGGTTGTGGAAGGAACCAGTCATCAAAGTCACTTTTGTGACTTTTTTTTATGAACGTCCTGTTAATGATAAATACAATTTAAAAGGAGAAGCAGTAGTCGGCCAGATATGACCTTTGCTGCAGAAGTCTGTTCTTATTTGTGCAGTGTTAGATTATCGTTGAGGATCCTCATCGTGCTGGATGAGTAATACTTCTGAAGAGAGGGTGAGGCAGCATGTCAGTTCATAGTAGTATAGGATAATTAATTTACCTAATTTAAACTTTGCTCCTGCCTGAACACAGTGTTTCTAACTTTTATATTTATGATGACATGAGTAATGGTGGGTAAAGAAAAAGGTGTGTTTCATCTAAGAGCTGGGTTATAGGCAAAGCAAAGCAGGTTGGTGTAACCTAGTCTGAACTTCCTTTGATTGCAGTTTCAGTGTGTTTGGCAAGTCATACACTCTGTTACAATTTGCCAGAAAAAAAAACTTTAATTTTTTTAAAAATTTTATTTAAAACTTTAGGCCTTTAGCCAAATTAGTTTCTAACTAGTTGCTTAAATCTGCTTTCTAGAGTTAGTATGGTATTGGCAGTAGCAAATTCATACTATTGCAGTTGTTGTTTACATGGGGAAAACTTTCTGCAATACTTAATTTTTTTTCAGTTAAACTTGTTCTATTTATTCAGTTAACCATTTCAGAAAAATCCCTCCTATTGCCTTTACGTTGGTCCCAAATTTTAATTATGGTGGGGGGTAACATCCTGTATTGTTGAACTCAGATCCTAACAGTAGGAGGGGAACTGACTCACTTTGTTTGCCTTAAATATCTGTGCCTGTAATCAGTCTGCATTCTCTTTTTGCAACTAAAGGAGCATTTTAAATTTATTTATCATCTGTAGAAGCAAATGCTTTATATTGTGTTTAAGGACAGTTTTTATGCTGAGGTTCCAATGGACTTGTCTGAAATGGTCTTGTGACCTGCATGAAGCCGCAGTGTTAATTCTTGCACTGTTGATGAAAGACTTTAGTCCCTCTGATTGCATATTTTCAATATATCAGTTACTTATAGCAATTATTCTAAACTGTCTACAAAGTGTACAATAGTAGATTTCCTGGGAAACTTCTCTGGAAAATGGTATTTTTAGTATGCATTACAAAGATTTATGTAAATAGACATATTTAGTACAAGTGAACTGTTTACAGACCAGGAAGAGATGCTTGTATACATTTTCCATAATAACCTGTTGCATCCGGGTGTTGGATGTCTGAGTAAAACCACAAACTCCGGGAAGTTGCCTCCCTGCCACTTTCTCATATAGCCTGTTTAAGAACTTGTGCTAAACCTGTTACATGTTACTTGAAAAAATTGAGAGGTCACTGTCTTTTAAAAAAAGCAGTAATTAGCTTTACTTCCAGTAGGTCTTTGCGTATGAAATTAGAGTTTATTATTTTGGGCTTTAACCCACATCAGCTTCCTATTTGAACAAATATAAAAAGGACCCATTCAATACTTATTTAGCAAACTTTTTCTCAAAGGACTCTTGCATTCTCTTTTTCTGTAACGCTTTTGCAGTTGTGGGGCTTCTTGGCTTACCATGGCATCATTATTGTTGTTGGTTTAGTATTGGCTCTCATGCCAGAGCTGGCTTGGCTGATGCTGAGAGTCACTGGGCTGTGCTCAGCTGCTGACTCTGGGGGGGTGTAGCTCAGAGTTATTTAGACTGCAGGTAAGCAGAGGTGTCCCAGGGGTCGTTTTGGGGGGCTCCTGCTGCAAACTTTTGTTCTTTTTGGGGGTACCCAGAAAGAACTATGGAAAATTGTGGTAAGTTTTAGGGGTTTTCAGTGGCAGTTAATCTGTGTCCATGCTAGAGCAGTTTAGCAGTTTACAATTAGCGATGACTTGAGCTGGTACTGCACTGATGGGCTAGCCAAAATTAGATGAAACCCTTTTCTTCACACTAAGGAACTGTATGTGGGCAGGACCCTAGGAGGGACACTCTCAAGTGCTAACCTGAGTTAACATTTGAAAGACCAACGCAGACATCACAGTTCCAGTCCACACTTCACTCCCATTGCGTAGCTTATAAAATGACTTAGCAGTTACTCAAACTTGCCAGCCTTGTGAAACTATCAAGATTTCATAATTTTGAAACCATGCTGTTCAGTCCGAGTCTTAAGCTGCCTTTTGCCCACCACAGGAATCACTGTTGCCCTTGTTTCTTAGGCACTTCTTGATCATGTAGAGATCTCATTTTGGGCAGGTGGCCCCTTGGTAAAATGGCTGGAGCAGGCCATAGCTGGCACTAGCAATTAGTGTGAATGCACCTGGTCTATGAGGCTTAACTCTATGGTGTATATTTTGATTATCCACATGGGCTGAAGCTCCTGTGGCCCAAAACCCATCTGTGCTAAAATACGCTGGTCAGTCTATCAAGTGTTAAAGTCATGCTAATGTTCTCCTGTGAGTATTAACCTCACAAGAGTTTGCTTTCTACATAACAGTAAATAGTTTTTCCTGAGTCTCTAGCAAAGTGGTTCTTACGTTTTGAGTCTTCACACTAAAATACTAAACTGAGGAAGTGTGTTGTTTGTGAAATTATAAAAACTAATCCCCCTGAAAGACTCTTGGGAAGTCATACTACTTTTTCTTAACAAAAAAAGTTTATCCTTTATTTTCCTGCTAAGCTTTAGAGGCAGTATGTGGTGGCATTGTATGGCTGTGACTAAAATGTTGGACTTAGGAAAGCATCTCAGTCTGGGGACTTGTTTGGTCATGCCCTATACCTGAGTCAGGACAAGTCTGGACATTTACCATTCTGACACATTTCTGGGAACTGTATCCTTTTCTGGAGCAGTGAAGAATTATATGGGTATACTCAATTTTTTAGACTTTTAGGAATGGCCTAAATTATCTTCTGAAGTCTTTCCAGACCACCCTGTGTTACAGTCATAACTCAGTATTTGTAAATGTTTGTTTTTAAAAGCAGCCATGCTTTTGAAAAGGACTCTGCCAACATCTTTCTTGTAGCATGGAACAAATCTTGGAATAGATTAAGACTTGCAAAATAAATAGGCTGCTTAAACTAATTTTTCAGAGCTAGGTGGTCTCATTGTTCATTTGGGTATTTTTTTCTTTTTTAAAGACAAAAGTTGCAGTATGTCCCATTGTCATGAATGCATAGATATGCAAAAACTTTCTTTACAGCAGGGCTTGCAAAATGTCACCAACTTAAGTGATTCAGACTATTAAGGGGGTTTACAAATATGTTACTGGAATTGAAACTTAGGTATTTTCAAAAGCCTTAAATACCCTCAAAGTGTTTTACATTTTTTTTTCCACTTGACAGTGTTTAAGATTAAGATCTCTGATATGAACAACAACTGTCTTGAGAATTAACTTCTCCAAGTAGTACTGTTTAGATCCTGGGTTTGATTCTCCCATTTTAGTATGTCCATTGCCTCTCATTCAGTACCAAAAGGGGTAAAACAGGCACTAATCACATAACTCCCTTTATGTGAACTGGTACCTGTTTTGAATAAATACAAAACTTTAAAAGTAAGCTGAGTCTGTGAGGTATGCTCATTACATATGCAATTTAAGGCTTTTCAAAGGTGAGGGAATAGGGGTAGAAGTGGAGTAGGGCAAGGAAGGAGAGAGGTGGTGGTAGGAAAGGACAGGGAGTTGTCTCTTCATATTTACTTTCCCATAGATTTTATGGGAAGTTGCAATTTATCATTGCTGCAGTAAAACTGCTGTTAGGTTTGGTTTTGTTCTCAATTTTGTTTTCTATTAAATTATTGGCAAAAGTTAGCTTTTATGTGAAGAGAAAGAAGCAGGAAATGGCAGTGAATGAGCTCAAGCTGTTTATAACAGTGTGTGCTTTATTTAGAGACTATGGTATATATAATGTGGGAGTTTGGAAACCTGTGTTCAAACTGTGATGCCAGCAGAGTGTTCTCATCTGGTGCTGTGGCCACCCTGACTTCTGCACTCTGATGTTTGTTTGCAGAATGCAGGGGGTAAAGTGTGGTTTTTGTTTGATTTTTTTTTTTTCTTGGTTAACCATTCAGTGGAAGAACCTTTTAAGCATACAATCCCTTATGTCTATTCTTTTTCATTTATGTATAATGCTGGTAATTAAATAATCATTTGATGTGAGTATATTTTTTTCCAAATATTTTCAGGGTCCTTTTAGGCAGATTCATCAAGTAAAGGCAATTAAATGAAGCAATAGTTTTAAGAAAGGAGTATAGGCTTTCTGAAGTTAGTACACTGCAAGAGAGTCTTTACACAATATCTGGAATATCTTGTCTCCTCAAGCTTAGACAGTTCACTGAGTAAAGTATGCTGAGCACCATTCTGGCCTAACTTGAGTAACATCATCTATTACTGGTAGCCGTCCTGCACTTTTTTCAGTAGTTTTACTAGTGGGATATTACTGAATGTTCAGGAAGAAGTGCTCAGGGTAGTACCCCTTGGGCAGTAAAAGGACAGACTTTATTACAGTAAGGTAGTGCCTGACAATTCAGACATTCCAAAAGAGTATTGCTAGTTTTGATTATCAATAGAAATTGTTAGGAAAAAAAAAAAACCAAACAACTTTTGAAGAGCTCCGCTGTTGAGAGTGTTGATACAGCAAGTTGCAAGTTGATAGCACATACTGTTTTGTTTTCTCTGTCACGCTACCTTCTGCTGTTTCAAGACATAAGTCTGCATGAGCCCAAGCACTGGCAGGAAAATTATGGTTCTGCTATAAAGTAGGTGATAAAAACGCCTACAGTAATCCAGTTGTGAACGCTCCTTAGAAAAATATGGGAAGAACTAACTCCTGTTTGTTGTTTCACTCACTGGGCTGTTTCTGAAGGCTTGTAATTTTGGTCTGTAGTAATCTCACAGTATTTCAGGGGGTAGAACTGAATCACAGTGTTTACACACACAAACAGAACCGCACTCTAAAGTGTATACATGTGACACGCCTGTACTTTAAATATGTGTTTCCATTTAGCTCTTTAAAAGATGTATGCAAAATGTTGTCATGCAGTGGTCATGTAATTTTAGCAAAGACACAGACAAATGATGAAAATGCACAGGGTGTCTCTATAACAACTTGGTGAAAATAAGGATATGGTGGGGTTTTTCCCCTGAGGTTTGCTTTTGTCGCTTTCCTTATTAGAGATAGTAAATAGACAATGAAATATGTGTTTCAGTGAGCAGAAAACGGTATTACAATAAGTGAATGGAGCCTATGCTTCAGACTGACCACTGTTTTTATCTGTTGGTGCCTGCAGATGGGCTTGTGCTGTTTTCTCTCTTGTCATATCAGAACTGAATACAGTTGTGAAAGATAAGGGGTCTCTGCCAGTTTCCTGCTGTGCTAGTTTATTTATGAGTAGACATTTCTCCACTTTGTCTGTTTTCTCCATTTCTTAGGTTTGTTTGATTTTGCCCAGCCTTTGCTAAAGTTGAAAGCAGTTCATTGTCTGTACAAGTAAAGAATTCTAGTTGTCTTTTTCAGGCCTAATCTCTTTCCTTGATACAAAAATTCCTTTTCTTGGCATAGTTCACTAGCAAAAAGTTTTTTACTTCTGTATTGGGAAGAAGCCCAAGGAAGAACCTAGAAGACTCTTTTCATTTGTTGTCTCTGCTATTGTTGCTTGGTAATAATTGTGTGTAATAGAAATGTTATTTTCCCTAGTGAGAGAGCTTTCTCAGGGTTGATAACAGAAGTGGGAACAAGAACAAGGTAAATGCTGTTGGCACTCCACAAGTAGCAGTAATTGTAGTTGTTGTCAACATGTGTTGTCATGCAGTTTCTAGAGGTGTCCATAGTTTGTCACAGGCTTTCATGCTGTTTCTTGTGAACATTGCAATCAAGATGCTTAAGTTTAATATATGAATTCATTGTGCACAGTTCTCTTTTTCTTCTCCGGTGTGTATATGAGTTTATATAATGAATATGTAAGGACCCTGTATAATTAATCTAAATTCCACAGGTCACTCTTAAATCTAATCAATTTCTGTATAAACAAGTATTCAGCTTGTGTTTTCAAACTAACTTGCTGTATGTTTGCTGTTGGACAGGAGGCAGCCTGTGTTTCAGAATGTGTGGTATCATTGTTCATGATTATCTCCCCGCCTCCTTTGAAATTGCATTTGTATCTTCCTTTTTATACCAGGCTTGAAAAAGATTGGATTTTTGGATGGAGATGAGCTGGCTGTGAACTTACTGTGCTGAAGTGAAACTAATGCTTGCGAGGATGGGGAGAGCACTTAAAAGTGGCATGGTTAGGAATGTATTTACGTGTGCAAGTCAGCATATGAAAAACATTCTGTAAAGCTGCAAATAAACGTGACAAAGCATGCATGCATCTTTACATTTTGCAGTGTGTTGCAATCCTCTATTAGCTTTCCCGGCAGTGTTTCTGACGTGGCTTCTGTGACTTCAGGAGGCTGCAGCAGTTCCTGCTTCCTGTTCTACACGTAAATCTTGGGTGCAGTGACCATGGCCAATCCACAGTGTTAGGTTTAGTATTTGAGGAGTAAATCCATAGAGTTATATTTAGTACTTAACAAAATCAGTGCACAAGTTGGATGCAGTTACAGTTAGATAAAATTGTTGCTCAGATTCTTGAAAGAGATTTGACCCAAGGTTTTTCTTCTAGCTGTTGCAGAAACAGAGTGAAATTGATGGAACCTCTCTTAGGGGGAAAAAATGTATTTTAAATTGAACCCATTTTATTTGTCAATGTTTCTGTTCAGTGTCCAGCTTACTGAGGGTTAAGTTGCTCTAGAAGACTGAGGTGAGGTCTTCCAAATTTGGGCTAGGGATGGAGTGCTTTGCTGCTTTGTTTTGTTTTGTTTTGTTTGTTTGTGTCAGTGATTTAACTGTGTGGTGTCATTGATACTCAAAAACAGTTTTTACATTTGATGGCTGTTTGGTAGCCAAGCAAAAATTGCTGGAGGTTCTGGAGATGTGTCGTTTTGTTTAAAGCTGTTTAACAGGAAACTGAGCAGGAAAAAAAATGGAGTTCTGTAGCCAAAATCTCTACAAAGCAGCAAAAACAGGATGGATGTAAAACCAGCTCTCCGCTCGTTATTTTAGAGCTTGTTCATGAAAACTAACTTCCTGCAATTGTTCCCAAAACTGATGCATGGTGCATTTTTTTTTAAGAAATAATGGAGACTTTGGCTTCTATGGAAGAAGGGCTTTATTGATTACAGTAGACAGTAGGAAACAGATCAAGTGAGTTAACACTTAAAAGGGAACTGTCACTGGGCATTTAATGCTTTACAGTGTTACTTTTTCTTCCCTGTGTGGTAAACAGAACTTATAAACAGTCATCTCCGGAAGCTTTATGCCTGCTTCTGTCATTTGGTGCTCATCACAGAGGTTAAAGATGGTGTAATCTTTGGTCTTTCCACACTAGGTTTTGGTGGTTTAGGCAGTGTTTCTGCCTCCCATAATGTAGCATAACATACTTGCTGTTGCAGTTAAGGTGGCAGAATTTCTAATCTTCCAACCCATGTGAAATGTGGCTTCTAAAAGAACTATTTACAAATGCCAGGGAACCTGCCAAGAATCTGCAGCATGGAGGGGTCTGCTCAGTACCGAGATTGTCCTGACTGGGCCTGGGAGGTCTTGCAAGTGTACAAAGAACTCGCCATCACCCCGAAGTCTGGTGTGCTGCCTTTCAGGCATGCCTACCTGTGTGTTCAGAGCAGTCAGGTCATGTTTGGAAAATTAAATCACCAAACTAGTGATTTTGAAACCTTAGTGCTGTAACCTTTTGGAGTACATAAAGGGACACATAGCTGCGCTAAAATAACAAGAATCACAGTCACCCTGAAACGGTAGGGACCAAAGACTCATGTTGGGCCCTTTCCACGTACAGGGGACCGCGCTCCCTGATAGCAGTTGGTCACCCTCCACT
This sequence comes from Haliaeetus albicilla, assembly GCF_947461875.1. Lineage (NCBI taxonomy): Eukaryota > Metazoa > Chordata > Aves > Accipitriformes > Accipitridae > Haliaeetus > Haliaeetus albicilla. The sequence goes on from NC_091506.1 coordinate 20,503,230, forward strand.
GATTTAGCAGCCACCTTCTCATGTCGCGCTGCATTTGGCAGTTGTTTGTTATTCAAATGCATGAAGTAGTAAGAGTAACAAATTGGAGGAAGAGCGATGTGTTGGCTGCAGAAGGTTAGGTTAAAATATAACAAGTTTGTGTGAAAGACACTTACCGCTTCTGGCCCTATCTTTTTTGCAGTTTTGGAACCCTTATTGCCATTGGAGTTACTGTTTGTGCGGTGATTATAGTTACTATTATTCTGTGCCTCACCTGTTCATGTTGCTGTTTGTATAAAGCATGTCGAAGACCACAACGTAAGTACCTGTATATTTATTTTCTTTTTCATGTCTTTGAACAAGACACCCCCCCCCCCCCCCCCCCGGAAAATTATGTTCTTATAAAAGGTGAAAATAATCTTGCCTTACCTTTCTGCTACAGAAGTTGCAATACCTAAACATTAAAAATAACATTTCAGCTGCTTCACAATGTGAAGTTGCAGAGATATTTTGGAATATTTTCTAAGCATGTAGAAGTTCTCTCTCCCCCCCTCCATCCCCCGCCCCACTGTGTGGATTTTGGCGGGGGGGTGGTGGTGGTGTTTTGTTGTGGGTTTTTTTGTTGTTTAGGTAAGCAGGGGATAGGATGAAATTTAATAATTTTCCCAGTCTCTTAAAAATGTACCTGAAAAATACACAAAGGCCCAGGACTGCAACAGTACAATCTTGAGCAAAGTCTACAATTGTACCATAAAGAGGAAGGAGATCTCAAAAAACAAATTATTGCAATTTATTAGAAAGAGTTAATACTCCCTTATTCCAGTAAGAGATATAAACCAATGATCCAACATCAGCTCCTACAAAAATCGATGACTTAATGTGTCTTTCTGACTGTTACTTAGAGAAAGACGTACTAACACATGGACGTATTAGTGTGTAGGTGACATACAAAAGGAAACTCATTTGGGCAATCATGGTAGGGAAGCTCCTTACCTAATAAAGGAGCTCTTTATCACCTTAATCCTTAAAAGCAGATAACATTTAAAAATGAGCAGTTTTTCCAGTCTCATACCAAATGATAAATAACTTGGCTGCAGGGTTGAGTTCCTGGTTTTTGAAGAGTCCAGGAGAAAATTCTTTGTTCTTTGTGGTTGAGAAACAAGGAGATAAGTTGGCTGCTATCCCAGTATGTGAAGGCTCTCATTACCACGAGGATCAATGGAAGGATATTTAGAGGCATACATTTCTAAATCTTTCATGGAACTTTGAAAATGAAATTACCCAGATTTTGAAGTGAGAAATTAATTGATCTTGAAGAATGTTTTTTTTTTTTTTACATTACTGTTGTTGGTTGTCCCAGGTGATCTTTTAGAGCCCCCAGCACTAACCATGTTCCTTTTGCTTGCTTGTAGCTGTTGTGGCCACCACTACTTCCACTACAGTGGTTCACGCTCCCTATCCCCAACAACAGGGAGTGCCACCCAACTACCCAGTAGCCCCATATCAAGGATATCAGCCTGTGGCTATCCAGCCACAACCAGGAATGCCAGTAGCACCATACCCTGCACAGTATCCTCCCCCTTACCCCATGCAGCCGTCAGGACCCCCAGCTTATCATGAAACGGTGGCAGGTAAGGCAGCGCTGAGTGTTTTTTCATCTCTTAAATAGCTAAAGAGACAGTTGCTTTGGAGCTGATCTTGTATTATTTACATTTATTATTTTCTATGACTATATAAATGTAAATGTAAACAAATTATGTAAAAGTCAAGTTATGGTGGATGCTGTAATTCACCCTTGCTGAAATTTCCCTATCACCATTTCTATTGCATTGCAAGAGGAGATGTGGCTGGAGCTCAATTGGCAAAGTTTGATGATATGTGGGACTGTCAGTGGATCCAGTAGAATGTTTTACTAATTCAGTTGAAATTTTGTATTAAAATCAAAGTCCAATTAACATATGTGTAGTAGTTGGGTGTTTCCACATACCCTTTCTAATCTAATATTTGCTAGATGTTTCAATGTATACACAGATGGCATTTTCATAGTTCATCGCTATGTTTATAGAATACCGAGTCTCTGATAGATTTCAGACAAGTTTGCTGATGACTAGCAGTTAGAAATACCAGAATCTTTTTTCTTCTGCTTTCCTTCTCTCACAGCATTGTTTTCATGCAGCTTTGTTGTTGCTATTACTAATTCTCACTTCTGCTGGTAATAGCTGTTCTCTGACCAATTGGCTCCTGGCTGTTCAGAGAGGCCAAAACTAGGCTGTTACCTGTCCAAGGATTTTCAAGCCCTCTTAGAAACCACACTGTTCATACTTCTAAATAACAAGCAAAGTATAGTCCTGAATAGTAGATAATGCCCACAGAAAGTAACTTTTTCATGACAACTCAAATACAAAATGTCTGTTCATGGTCAGAAGCATTTGTAAACCAGTTAGAAGTTGCACATTACATGCAGGGCTGGTTTGCATATTGTTGAAAACACTGACTTGGCAGGCCTGTTGACTTTATTTTTCTGTGGTAAACTCTGAAGAAGCTGTGGGGTTTATGGGATTACCCCAAAGTGCTTTGGCTTCATCTTTATCATGTGAGGGAGCCAATAAAGTAGTCATTTTGCTTCTCCTACTCTCTTGTTTCTCAAACTGCTGCTGGTTTGTTAGTTCTTAAAATATTTTTTTTTTTCTGGAAAAATCTCAAGGCACTTTCCATGTTGCCAGCTGAGAATGCCTCAAAATGAGAGCTCTTTTCTTTATTTCTCTTGTCTATTAACCAAGGGGCAGTGTCTTAATTAGGTCACATGCAAGGGAGAGAATACCTGCTCTGTCATACAGGAGCCAAACCCACTCACTTTACAAGATCAGCAAAAGATAACCACACTTATATGTTCCAGGGATCTAATCAGGTGTTGTGTTATTTGAACTAACTTGTGCTATTTGACAGACATGAAAATGAAGATGCCACTTGAGAGCACCTTGTCTCAGAATACTAGAAAATAAGGATACCTTCCAAATGATATACATCTAGTATATAAGTCAAAATCTTTAGTGTGCTTGGTAGCGTTGGGATACTTTTTTCCCTTTTATTTTAATTTTAATTAATTCTGTGACACTTACCAGGAAAGCATTTTCCCTGAAGGAATCCTAAGATGCTTTCTCTAGTCCTTTTTCTTTTGCCCAGTAGTTTATTTTCACTTCTCGGTGTGCTATCAGGTATATCCTGTTGTTTGTGCATCTCTGACTTCCACTGGCTGTTTTTTTAGACCTGATCTGTTCCTTTTCTTTAGACTATGTTCTCCCCTGAAGGATAACCATGTGCTTGTGGCTGCCATAATACACATGTGGATTTGGTTTTTTTGATGCTTAAGTGTACAAGAACAAAGGTTTTTGTGATGTTATTTTGAAATGCGGATGCTTTATGACTTAGCACAAACTGTTCTCAAGTCCAGTTAAGATACTACATAAGTTGAACCTCTAACTGTGTGCTCAAAACAGAAGTTGCCATTATAGATGCAGAATTCAGAATGTAAATTTTACAAATCTGTCTTTTCTTGTGTTTTGCTTTTGCAGCTGGTGCTGGAGCACCTTACCCAATCAGCCAGCCCCCTTACAACCCTGCTTATGTGGATCCTCAGAAGCCCACCTATTGAAAAGATCTTCTGCTATGCTTCTGCATACAAAACTTTTTAAAGTATAATTTGTGCCGTTTACACCGTATAACTGTAGTATATTTTTTCTGGAAGACAGCAATCTTTTGTCTAAGTAAAGTGAAAGTTAATTCACTATCTTTTTTTTAAATGCTTAGAGTATGAGGAAGGAGTATTTTTCTTGCAGAAGTTGTTAATTTATACCTCAAGCAACTACAAACTGAGATTTTGTTCTATGTACAATGAGAAAAGCATGAAGGAGTACTTCAGAAATAAGAACCACAATAACGTTTGCTGTGCAATAATTTTGAAAGGAATGGCCTAATATGAGCATTATCAAACACCCAAAGCTGTAGCAATCTTTTGCACAGTGAAAACGTAAAAACTTAATCTCTGAGAAACTACCTGATATATGTTATGTATGTTCTGCCTGTTTTGAAGCTACTATTGTTAGGTAAGCTACAATGTGATACATTTCATTTACCATTCAAAAGGGAATTTTCCTTTTCTGAAACACATTTGCCTTCAGTAAGGGTAGCAAACCACATTTAATTGTCTTTGGACTAGTTGCATTTTTCTGTGCTAAATAGCATGAGTTGATAATTTCCTTGTTTTCTTTCCCAATTTTAAGGCTTAAAAACTGTGCCTTCACTGGGTGTTTTCTCAGGCCATTTTAATTTATAGCTAGAAATTAACAACAAAACCAAATTCTCTGCCACTTAGTAGAACAAATAGATCAAAAGCTGAAAACCTGAGAATTCTTCATAAAAATTATTGGACAAATATTTGTTGTCCACGTATTATTGGACAAGCTTACTTAAGTCATATGTTGCTGATGAGTTTGGAAGAAAAATTACCACCTTAATTATATGTTAAGCAGAAGTACCTGCCAGTGTTCAGTCCTGCCTCATTGTAGGGAAGGGATTTATTTTACAGGAGAGATGGGATGTCAGAAATAGATCGGGGTTTTTAAATGCTTAGGGTTTGTTGCTGTCTTGTCTCTGGTGGAAACTGTAGATGGCAGGAACCTAGAAATAATAGATCTTTATAAACTCAGTCTACACTTGACAGTAATATGCAGGGGGGGTTAAGAAATCCCAGCCCAACACACAGTAGAGATTCAGCCTCCCTTTTGTCTTCAGCATTCCCATAAAGCTGAGCCAAGAACGAGAGTCAGGGAAAGTAAGAGTGGTAGGATTTGGTCACAGCGAGGTAATGTATTTTTAAGATGGTAGTGCTTGCAGTCATGAAATGTCTTGAGACATCCTTGTGACTGTTACTGGTGTTTGCAAGGCTTTTCACTCTATACACCTTGTATTGATCAAAGGAATCATGATTTTTTTTTTTAGTGTCCTCTACAATTCTCTTTTCTAACATTGAAATACAATTTGTTATTCCTGAGTAGAGCTATCTAGTCTGTTGTATGTATCACTGTGACATAATTAGTGAAATAATTTTGACATATCTCATACACTGATAGTACTTTTTTAGAGAGGCCATTAAGCCATTTGTCCTGTGTTTCTACATTTGGGGTATATTACTGTTCGAAAAAACATTGATGGTGGCATTGGTTTACCTCATATGATGGATGGAAACTGCTGCTGTCAAAGACAGCCTTATTTCTCTTCCTGATTTTTTAGTCTATTTCTGGGTTATTCCTATTCTTTTTTTCAAGAAAGTCTTCAGGGCATTTCAGAAGAAACTTGTAGAAAGTTTTTAGCACTGGGATTCATGACAACTTAGGCCCCTCTGTTACACCTCTCTAAGTGTTGAAGTTAATGGCATGAAATGGTGCCATGAGGCACTCGCAGAGCATGCATGCCCTGTATCTGTGTGTTCCTCCTCTTTCCTGCCTTGTAAGCTGAGAAATTGGGCAGTGCTTCATCACACTCTTAGGAGTTATGTGAGAACAACCAAAAATGGACAGTGTCTCCTGCATGGAGGATTAAATGTTTCGCTAGAAATCTGGAATTTTTACATGTGGGAGGGCACAGAGTAACTGCAGAAATAATTCTCTTGCTCTAGATCCTACTCCTGTGTGTTTGTTCTTATAGAAGGAGGGCAGACGCTATTCCAGCACCTTTGTTAGCCAGCTGCCTGGATGGAGTCTGGCCAGGGAGATGCAGTCAGCGAGCACGGCTCTCAGAGCACAGGTACAGTGTTCTAGGGTTGGGCTTCACGAGGTTGTTACTCTGTACCGCTTTTCCTTTCCTCCATCTGGTGTGACAAAGTGTACAGTTTGTGGCAGTGTTAGTAGGGTTATGTTTTGGTTATGGAAGGAAAATCTGCAATTTCATGAGAAGTTGGCTCAGTTATCTGAGCATCATCCCTAAGGAAAAGATGGGAAAGTAAAATGGCAACAATAACAGAGGTCCCCAAATCTGAAGTTTTGGTGTAAATGTTGTACAGACCAAATAAATTGCCCTGAACACCACTGTATGTGGAGCAGTGGAAGGAGATGAGGGATAGGGTTAAGGACCTTGAAAATTTACACCCTTCCTTCAGTGAATGTATGCTCATGATAACTATATACAAGTGAAGAGATGAATCATTAGTCTACAAGGAACTACTTCAGTAGTAGTATTACTGCTTCAGTTACAAAACTCATTGAAAGAAGAGAAAATGGTCCACTTCATAATCGGAGCACTGAATCAGATCTTTTCTTATTGTTAGTGTATTAATCATCATTAACAATAAGGTGTAGGACCAAATTTTATTTACTTGTTGCCATGCAACCCATTGAAACTTGGTTTTGTATAGTTAAAGAGAATGGGATAGTTATAGAAAAGATGGAGAAGTTGGTCCATGAACTTTTAGTTTAAGCACTGCTGATGTGTCAGTCCAAGTAGCTGTTGCCTTCATGTCAAACCAGTTATCCACAGTGCTGTAGGGGAGGGGGAATGGAATTAAAATTTTAAATGTTGAAAGAGTATATGTTAATTTTTTTTTAATTCTGTAAGTGCCTTTGTTTCAGAAGTGTTTTGTGAAATTAAATACAGTAGAATATTCTGTTGTACTGAATTTACTAGATAATCGGTGATTTTACTACATACTGTAACCTAGCTTTGTATGTTGGTTGTTAAGTTAGTTTAAATGTAAGTATTCAAAAGAAATAGCATAAACTCTATGCACCTTTGTAATAAATGCAGTGTTTGAAGTATATTCTATCAATTTTGTTTTCTTAGCCTCAATTTGAGTATTATTTAGGAGTGTATCTGCAAAGCTACATTTTACTTCATTGTGTTTGACAGCTAGTGTTACCAAGTGTACTTTAAGTCACCTCGTATCATGAATATCCCTTTTGGCAGTGGAGACTGAAGTCTAATTAAAATCACAGGTCACAACATAAAGCAAGGACAACATAAGCTCCTGAATGATACTCTGACAGTATGCTTCAAAGCTAATCTAAAAGGATTGCTTCTAAGGCCTTGTCTAGCCTAAGGAGTAAATTAAATGCATGAAGTTTGAATGCATTAGCTAACAAATCCCAAGACATTTGAAAAGTCTAGTGTAGACAAGATGGTAGACTTCTTTGAAGTCTATAATTTGATTAAAGTTTAATATCTTCTTAACATGTATTTTGACTTGTGTGTTAAATATCATGCCTCATTTATCAGCTTGACCAATTCAATGTGTGGTAAGGGATGTTTTCTACTCTGTGCGAAAACATTTTTGCTGATTTTTTTATATTTTCAATAGTTGTGGAAAAAAATGCTTTTGAAAGGTTGTATACATGCCCCTGACTCATTAGTCTTTCACTTGAAAATATTTTCTTTGAACAGGTCAATGTTTTTCATCAGACACAAGTAGTACTGAATTGTTTGAGGGTGTTCAGTATATAATCATTATTACCTTGAATTGCCAGCTAAGTTTCCAATGTAGGATTTAAAAGTAAAGGGGGGTACAACACACCACAAACAATCTGCTGCCCGCCCCAACTTGTCCTGAAAGAGTTGTTTATCATGGAATAATCGGGTAGTTTTGTAATGTTACTTCTTGAATTTGTTGGAGTTTCAGCTGCAGGCTGATAATGTGTTGCAGGTGAAACGTAGATCATTTCGCTTCCAATTTTATTTCACATTTTCTCAACAGAATTTCTGTTAGTTTAACTGGGGACAGCAGACAAAATGTATGCTCCTAAAAATGTAAATCTAGTAAACAAATATAATTAATGTTTGGGCTAGAAATTACACCAGGAAATTGCAGAGTTATTTCTGATGGTTTTGTTGCCACTACTTTTTAGTTCATCTGTTTTTCTTTTCCCATGACTCTTTAGCAGGTGCATCTGTGCAATATGGCTGAATTTGAGAAGTGACATGCAGAGAAGCCTCCTTCTGTTCAGAGAAAAGCTGTGTGCCTTTCATTGTCTCTGTGCACAGGTCTGAGGAACACAAGCTAGTGTTTTGTTTAAAACCTTCAGATTTCCTTTAATGAACACATAGGGTTTCAAAGGTACCTTCACCCTCTAAAATTGCAGCAAAGTGTCGTATATGAGAGCAAACCACTGAACTAAAAAATTGAGAGCCTGGGGGGTAGGTGAGGAATACTGCTGGTTATGTTTTCGTAATGTTTAATCAGCAGTTGTTTATGGTAGTGTGAATTTTTCCAAAACTTGGAACAAAACTTCCAGAACAAAACTTGGCATGCATCTTAAAACCCATGGCAGGGTTGCATGGAGGAGCTGGACACAAAGCAGGGAAAAAATTTAGCAATTATTGCCAAACAAGCAATTCTCTCCTAATGTTTTTTTTTCCCCAAGTATGGAAACTTAGTATCATATCTAGGCATGTACAATAACTTGCCAGGTTTGCTTTAGCCAGTGGTTTGGGGCCTATTTTTTTTCCTGCTGGTTACTATTTGACCTCATCTACTTCTTAGTATAGCCTGTGTCACAGGAACCTGGTCAGATTTACAGCTTTTAAGCCATATAGGAAGGAAAAAATGTACCCGAGTTAGACCTGTTAGAGGTGAGAGAAAGCTGAAGAAGAGTTATTTTATCCTTTCAAGAGCTCAGGCATCTGTATTGATGGAGTAGTCTCCTCTGCTTCACCTTTTTATGGCAGTCTCCACTAAGGGCGAGTTAGCCATGTTATAAAGGATGTCCTTCTGTTGTAAAGTGATTTCTTTAGGTTTGAGACACAACCAACTACTTTTGTCCATACTGGATAGCGAGGAGGCTCTGCCTGGCGCTGTGAGACATGGGGCCTCTCTGGCTCCCCTGGGGCTGCAGCATGCTGTGCGGGTTTGGAAGTGATGCCATTTCCATCTCAGTGCTGTCCCTCCTCTCCTGCAAACTGACAAGTTGGGTGGCTGTTTTGCTTTTTGTTTCACTAGAGTGAAGAACAGTTCAAGATATGTACAAATTAACCTCTGATATCCCATTTCCCTTACTGCAGCCAAAATAACTTTTAAATCAGTTACCTGGAGACTTTTCATTCTAACATTTCTTGCTCCTGCAGTTGGTTTTTGTGGTTCACTCTCCGATGTTACTTTGGCCCTGGCATAAGGTAGGATCTGCCTTACAGACTGTTGGACAGGTGTCACAGCAGAGCTGTGCTGTAAAGGAGGCCTTTAGCAAAACAAATTGTACAGCTACATTCTCAAAATACCAACCTACAATATGACTAATGCATAGACAAAAAAATTACTGTTCTGTGTCATCTGTTAGGAGACTCTGCAGTTATGTGGTTGGAGTAGAATAACCAATACGAAAATACACTAGCTGTTTCCTCTAGATATTTTCAAAAGCAGGTCACCACTTGAGCAGCTATTCAGAGCACTATTTCACTTACAAGCTGTAGGACTAAAACTTTTAAGATTAGTCCAAAGTGAACTATATGTACCTGCTGCAGGGACAGGGTGCTCAGCACATTGCTAGCTGTTTGCAGTTAAACTTTGTACTGAACGTGTTGGCCCTCACTCTTGGAAGCATTTTGACAAACTTCAGCCACAGTGGCTTTGTAGCTCTTTAAAAAGCTCACAGACCACCTTTTCTTAGCAGTCTGCTAAATTATAAACAATGATGTATAGGTTTTATTTTTAACAATTTACACTGTAAATGTAAGTTTGCATTTGCTATTACATTCACAGCAGATAATACACAGTCTTTACACAGGCAGATCAGAACTGCATTTGACCTTAATATAACCATAAATAATTAATATTACTGACTGTAGCATAAAAATATTATTCAATGGTTAAAATAAATTACTGTTCTAATAGTCTAGGACAGGCTAACCTTTCTTAAGCAGTAGTTCACACTAGTGGGATTAATATGAATAAAAACAACTCAGGTCAGATGTTGCATGTTATATGATGAGGTACTTTTGTATTTGCCATCTTCACCTCTTACAGCTTGGTTTATAAAAGTGAGTTTTGAGGCCTGACATGACACAAAACAGTGGTTTGTCTTGTCTGTGGAAGTTTGCTTTGATCGGAGGCAGGACTAGAGCTACAGAGGCCCCTTCCAACCTCAACTAGCCAATGATTCTACAAGTTGTAGAAAATAAGGTATTACCTGTGCAAATTCCCTAAATATTTTAGTAAATGAAGCATCATTTATCTCTGTACATAGCTTTAGCAGAAATAAACTGCTGTGTGTTTGAATCCATGCAGTACCTCAGGTCCTTGAATCACCACAGGAAGATGTTTAGCAATGCGATGATGCCACCTCCTATGCTGTGACTGTTCAAGGGGTAGCGTCAGTAGATCTTAAAATACAAGTCAGCAAGGCTACAATCCTCCTCTTTGCATCAGGTTACCTGAGTAATGGCTAAGCTAGTAGAGGCGATTGCTTTCTTCATCCAGCTCCTGCCTCGCTTTAGTCCTGTCTGCTCAATACAGTTCATTGAGGAGGAAAAAGCCAGCTATACTTAGCTCAGCTTTCAGCAAAGGGAAAACTAGCTGCCATCCCCATGGGCAAGAAAACAGATGGGTGGCTGCTGCTGACTGAGAAATGTGGTAATCATGTATAGAACATGACCAGTGGTTTTTGTTGTTGCTCAATACATCCATTATTCAGTCCTGTGACTGTGCTCGATGCCAGAGTAAATTCCTTTTCTCAGTTAATATGGAGGCACAGCTTATCTGTAACATGTTGGGAAAATGCAAACTGGCCTTGAAAAAAAGAGCTGCTATGCTATGAATTCTTCAGGGAGTGTCTGATGAGAACAGTCTGAGTTCTGTTATTTTTAGGTCATGAAGATAGTAACTAGCCCCATAATCTGTAAAAATGCTTCAGGTTTTTTCAGGGGATGATCAGCTGTTGCATACATGATTGGATCTCTTTAATCCCAAGAGAATGTATGAAGGGAAGAATTACTGAAGGTCAGTACAATCTGCAAAAACCCTGAAAAAAGATTGGTCGCTGTAAATTACTTACAATTATGGCAGTTCTGCAAGTATACCTATGTCTGCCTTTTCTCTTTAGGAATGCAGCCTCATTTTTCCTTAGGAGTGTGAACTTTTAACTTACAGAAAATGCCTTTATTTTCAAAAGCTGCAGTTTAATTTCATAATACCATGATGTTACTGTAATTTCTGCCAGTGAAGGTGTAGGGTTTTGGGTTGGTTTGTTTGTATATAGCCCGGGCTATGCCACTTCAAAGTCAAAAGTGGGAAGAAAACAATCAGAGTGTAGATGTACACATTAGGGTGTTGTCTGTTAGAGTGGGTGGATGGGAGGGGATGCAGTGCCAGAAGGGAACAGTTAGGGGTATTTTCCTAGCATTTTTTTCCACAGATAACACTTCTGTTTATATAAAGTTTAGCAGTAATACACTTCTCCCTTTCACCAAGCTGCCATACACACATCCTTTAGATGAGGCCAGGAATTTTATAAAAATTTTTTTAAACTGGATTGCTTCAACAATTTGGGATTCCTTAACTGGTTTTCATCCAGACTCCTCTTAACAATTTATTTGGTCTGTTCACCCAAAGAAGGGGTTTAAATGCATCTTATTGCTATAAACTCAAATTATGTTTAGAGAAATTTAGACCAGTTGAAAAGTGATGGCAGGTCATTGCATTTTGGGATACTGTGACTATTGTATCTTTGTTAGGACAGCTCTAAGTTTGCCACTCACAGCAGGCTAACTGCCAGATACTGCTTTACTACTGCTTATGCTCATAGGGCTATTTTTAAAGAATTACCTTAATGATTATTTTGGTTTTGAGTAAGGAAGGGGCTTTTACCTGACACTCTCAAGCCCTTCTCTCTAATCCTAAAGGCCAGGAAGCGCTGTGTTTTGGGTTTGGTTGTTTTTTTTTTTCTAAAGCAGACAAGTCAAATGGTTTTATGTCATGCTGAAACTTCTGTAGCATGTCTTGCCCAGTGCTCTGGTGGCAGTTCTTGGGTAGTTACCATGCAAGCATACATGGACTCAGAAGGCTTTGGTGTTATGTGCCTGTGCATCCTTTGTTGCTGCATTTAAGCAGGAAAATGGCAGTTCTCCAGATGCTACAAGGGACTTGAAACCTGTTACTGAGAGGAGCAGTTGGCAACTTGTGTTTTATAGAAATGAACAGGCCATGCCTGGTGGAGCTCTGCTAGCTGTTGCTCAATGAGGAGGGGGCTTAGCCCTAGGCTGTGTTGTAGGAGGAAGGAGTGAAGCTTTGTACCCAAGAGCTTTGGCCCTAGGGAGATGCTGGATTATTACACTGGTTATTCCTGTATAGCAGTTTCTGGGAAAGTTCAAAAGTGAAAGCCAAGTCAAGAGCTTGTTCAGCACAATGGAGTGTGGCTCTTTGCCCAGGCACACCAAGGCAGGACAGAGCCCCTGGGTTATGACCAGAGAAGCGGATGTTTCCCAATTTTCCAAGGGCGTCTTTCCCACTGTAGTACTGTCTCTCCTCCTCCTCCTGGTCCCCGGAGCCAGGCTCATTCTGAATTGAGTATCTGTCAAAAAATGAAAAAAGCTTTCCAAATTATTTAAAACTACAACCCTGTAGGCTCATTTTAGTAGCACTCACACTTCCCTTTTTAGGGTCTAAGATTCAGCTGATACCTGCAGCTGAGTATGGCAGCTGATAATCATACACACTTGAAAGGGTATAGCAACAGTTCTTCCTCCAATCTTCAGTACTGTATCCTAGGAATGAGATGCTCATTCAACTTTACTGCAGTGTCTATCCAGATACTACAGCCAAAAAGACCCAGTCATTCTCCACACATTTAAATATCCTTCTCTCACCTAGTGAGACAGAATCCTCTCCTCAACATTACCATCTTACTCTTCTAAGGTAACTTTTTTAAAAAGTAAGTTCTAGTATTTTTTGTTTTGGCATCTCAATAGTTAACTTTCAGCAGATTCACAAAATTGAGAAAAATGAGTGAACTCAGGTGATCATTACAGAGCTTTGAATTTCTTGCTCAGAACTGAACTGCCAACTATAAATTATTTGTAGAAAGGTTTTTAAATCACAGTAAACTGTTTACTAATATCAACATGAAAATTTTGGAAGTCAAGCAAGAAAGTGTTACAGCTGCAAAAGAAACAAATGTGTTCAAAACACTTCCATATGAACACAGTGATCCCAAACATCTAAGCACATTCAGCATCATAAATTCAGCTGCAGTCACAGTAAAATGGAGAACACAGTGAACTTTCCATTCCATTCACAGCAATTTCATAAAGGATGAAATTCATAAACAGAACCAGTCATAAGTCATTGAATGGTTTTGCACAGCAAAACAGTACATGCAGTAAAATTCCTAGATCAAAACTGGTTTTCAGCTACGTTTAGGTGGCACTTAAATAAAATCACAACAAAGAAATGTGTCTTAGTTGTGCTGCATTTGAGTGCAATCTTTATATAATCACTTAAAATAAACAATTTAAATTTCAGATTTACACTGGCAATGATTACTATGATTTAGATGAGGAAGGACAGAGATGTCTTCTAGATGTTAGCTAGCTGGAATCCATTCCTTGGTCTTCTGCTTCTGGCTCAGGAGGATACAATTCATCCAAAATCAGCTCTGCAACAACAAAAAATTATGTTTCAGAAAATTATTTTTCTATTTGATACAGAGTACAATTATAGCTGGTATCCATTTGCATTTTAAAACATACTGACTGTAGAAGGCTACAGCAAATATCCTTTTTCAAGGTTCCATGGAAACAGGTCTTTAGATACGTGTTTTGTCATACAAACTTCTCCCCATCTTTTTTTTAATGCCTAAAAAGGCATTAAAGGATAGAACTATCTTGAGCAGTCAATTAAATTTATGTATTAGTGGAAAAACAGTAAACGGCACTTTGTTATTTTGCAGATAGTTCTGACTACTTACTAAATTTAAAACCTCATTTTTGTTAACTAATTTTAAAAAGTCACTAAGACAAAAGCATAGTATTTTGTATTTTAAAGGAAGAACCTGAAAGCTAACTATAGGTTTGCAAGGACATTTGTGCACCACCATCCCTGCCATCACAAGCTGTTACACTGTTTTGGTCCATTCCCAAGCATAACTAGGCAAGGTGTTGGCAAAGTTCTAGAAAACCTTGGGACACTCTAAGCAATCAGAGTAGAACAAATACATGGCATGCTGTTTAGCATTTCCAGAAAACTCACTGTAACTAATAGTGCCATGCTTGCATGACCTGCCTTACTGATGCAATATGTACACCAACAATGAAGGATTTATCAGCTCTACAACATGCATGTAAATAATGCCATGAACAAATGAAGAAGTGGCATCAAAGTATGAGGAGGAGAGGCAATTTCATGAGATTAGCGGTCTCCAGGAAAGGGACACCAGAAGTGTGCAAAGCAAGGGGCAAGTCCTGATGGACATGGGCTAGAGGAGCTTTTGGGCTAATGGAGGAAGGTTGGGGGTAGAAGAGGGAAAAGGAAGAGAGATGTTAAGGATGTGGGGGGTGGGGGGATGGTGGTCGGTGTGTAACAATTGCAGAGCGAAGGTGTAATGCTAGTTGGAGACTTGGAATAATGGATTTTTTTTTTTAAATAAGGTAATGTAGTGCAGATTGTTCTACTAAAGAAAGCTGGAATATAGGATTTTGTTTCACCAGATAGTAGGGGCATATTTCTATGGAGAGAAGAAAAAGATACAACTATTGAAGAAGAATAGTAGAGTAGTGATTCAGTACAAGGAAGATTGAGAAGCACTAGACTATGGACTGCCTTCAGAGGTCTGAGCAACAAACATCCATGGTATTTGGTACATGGTACTTGTTAAATGAGGAAAGGGACAGAAGTGGAATTTCTATTTCTACAGCATGGAAAAAAGCCAACATTATCATTTGACTCGTTTTACCTTCACAGGCACTCAGTTTTTGAGTCTTTTTGAGAATGGCTCTTACACCCGGCATGACTTGGTCATATTGATGGAGAACTTCCAAACAGTGTTCATGAAACAGTTTATCTTTCTGAGAGAGGCTGTATAAGAGTAAAACAGCATCCCGTAAAAACTGAATAATTTGTTCCTTATATGCCGACAAACTGTTCTCAGATCTTCTAATCTTCATCCACTGTCTATGTAACATTATGATTAGTGCCTTAACCACCTGCAAGAGGAAAAAAAGTGCCTCAATAAACAAAATAAAGTTATAGTAGTAGAAAACTTATTTCATTATGAACTTTACTGATTAATCTCTTCAAACTTCCAAATTTCAGAATATTTTCTAGCAAGCAAAAGCAACCTTCCTAGAAGGTGGCATCCCTTAAAGTACAGTATACTTCTGTTTCATTGTAGCTAAAAAAAGGGGCAAAAAGCTATTTCAGCATTGAATACCTTTAAATTCTCAGTAGATTAAACTCAGCTATTGTAGTGACATACCTCAAGATTACATTGGCAGTCTGTACCAGGTAATAAAACCGCTGGACTGGAACACCGCATGCACCTTGTCAGGAGTCTAACTGTCTATTACAAAACCACACAGATTGCATCATGAGTACTAGGGTTCTGCAGAATTATCAAACAAGCTCCAAATAAAGGGAGGCAGAAATGATATTTCATTACTAGTTTCAAACACTGGGTTTTTTTAACAGTTGATGTTTTTGACCCCCAAAAATTGTTAAAAGTTTTTTCCCTGTAAAACTTTGCAGACCTAGAATTTGCCTCGCACAGAAACCTTTTCAAACTTTCTGATAAGAAAGGCTAACAAGATGCAGTGGGCCTTAATTTTTTGCATACAAATATGTTTACACTTAATATAACAATGTAGATGGGGGATAATGAAAATGGTTCAGAATTCTTTCAAATGAGAGCAGAGGTGGAGCAAATAATAGAACCTCAAACAAGTTACCACTGTCAGTACAAACAATACAAATTAAGTTAAAAAGCTGTTCTTCCTATATATAATCATGACTATTATACAGCAAGCTAGCATTTCCACTGAATACAATGAATATAATTCTAAGTCACTACAGACTGACTTTTATATGTAATAACTCATATGATACAGTTTAGAAGTAATTAATATGATCAAAATGAATCATAGATCTTGCTTCCTTTTACTCCTCTATCAATTTAAAAGCAAAATAAAGCTTGATGTTGAACATTTACAGTCATCCTAGGATCTTTCTTGCTTTTTCAGTGACTTAACTATGACTATTATGACTGATGTGCTCTTTAAGAATAGTTACTGATTCAGTTTCAAGCAGCTACTCTTAAAATCAGCGTAATCCCTTACTGCAAGCCAATACTTCGTGTTCTGTTTCAGCTGGAGAAAGAGCTTGCTTTTGGAAAATTTGTGCATTGCCCTGCTCCTCCCACTCCCCCAGCTGGAAATAGCAGGAAAAAGCATATGAACAAACAACTGTAGTTACCTCTTGTTCCAGCTGAAGCCAAAGCATTTCAGATGCTGTTTTATCTGGTCTTGATGTAATATACATGTACAGTGCAAGAAGAAGGCAGGTGTCTGAAACAGAGATGACTTTGTTCTTTTCCCAACTAGTCAATTGTTTATGACAAAAATTAGTCTTGTCACACAAGAAAGCATTTCAGAAAATACATAGAGAGCTATCCTGGGACACATGATACAGGTTCAACTTCTTGCTTTACTTCAGACATCTTGTGCAGTGCTGAAGAAACTAGCATCCCTAAACTGCATATATGCATTTGTGGTAATACTGTCCTACTTCATTCATAACGAACTGGACAAAGGCTATTTGTCATGCTGAGTACTGGAATCCCTAAACTCAACAGTGTCATGAGCACAGATAAATTAAACTTCAAATCTCTTCAAAAGCCTTTTTTTCCTCATCAGTCTTTAATAAAATAAATATTAATCTGGCAAGTAGTTTTAAAAATTCGCATGGGTAGCAAAAGCACTGTATGTAGACAGATACCACAAGACAAAATACTCCTCAAACAATAACTGAAACACTGCACTAAAAAAAAAGTTTTCAAGTAATAATGTAGGCTTTTTGCCTTTTGGGGTTTTAACACCTTGGAGCAAGGCCTGTTTCCATTACTTCTAGTCATGCCAACATTCAACTGATAACAGTCTCTGTGTTATGCAGTCTTTTACCTGAATGAGAACAAAGTTGAGCAACTAACGTGTGGTGCTGAGCAAGAATACACAACAGTCTCACGGTCAAAAGGACAGCAGGCAAAGGAGTCTCTGGACACAGACAACGGAACAGTATCTGGCTACTCAGTAAGTCCTGAAAACTTCAAAACAAAACTCAGAGTTAGAAATGGGAAATGCACTGACAAGTTGAAAATACACTCTTTCTTGTACACAGCATTGTAATTTGTGCCTTTTTTAGCCATTCAAAACATATCTGATCTCAACTTACATGTCATAAACACAAAGTATACTGAAAAACATATTCAGTTACATTTGGCAGTCAGTCTGCAATTCATACTATGGTTGTGTATATTAGACCATTAGCAGATGAAATGTCTCATTTCTGAGAGTGGCATTTTACCTACCAGAATGAGACCTTGTGCTTTCATTCATTATGCATCTCCCAGCAGTCACAAAAAAACCCAAAATGAATGGTATAGATATTCTCATCAACTGCATATGGCCTTAAGAAGTTTTCTCACTTTCAAGTGACAGCTATGGAATGAGCATCTGCTTCATATAAACATCATAAGCAAATCTTGTTACTGATCGGAGGCGATTATCACATTCATTAGCAGCAGAGGCAGTAGGAAGATCCCTCAACTGCTTCTCAAAGGTGATCTGAGAAATGTGATATTCCCTCATACATGTCAAAACTTCTACTGTCATCTGGACAAATTAGTTTCAATGGAGAATGAAAATTGCTAAACAACAGAGTCTGAAATAATTTTAAAGCTATTACTGACTTACTTTATTAGTAAGTCCATTGTTGAATTTTCAGCTAATTTCACCAAAACTTTTAGGCTTTGGTTCAGTATACTATCAGTTTGGGAGCCTCTTGCAGCAGAAAAACCTAAAACCTGAAGCAGCTTTTTAAACAAAGAATGTTGAGGTCGATCGTTATTGGGAGCATCCTGTGGAGCTACAGGCAGCCCTCCTTGTGTCCTGGTATCTTCTTTATTATCACACTGATTATCACACAGCACATTTTTGTCCATCTTGGAAACCTGTTCATCTCCAGCAGCAGAACTTTTTTCCACTTCAGTAGATAGCAATGTGTGGACAACATCCCAGCTATAAAACGCCAAATAATAAAGAATACCCAGTGATATAACTGTAGTTTCTTCAAGAGACAACCTGAAGTCCTCCTTACTTGACCCCATATTTGTGTTGGTTCTGGAAGAAACAGCTGAATGGTTTCCACAAGAACCATTGACTGACTTGGCCGCCAATTGTACAGCTTGACAGTATGCACCAATATGGTGTTCTACCAAGGGCAAGAGATGCACAGCGCCTCGGATCTTGCAGCGTGTGAGGTGTGAGAACTCTGTCCGGCTTTCTGTTGGGCTTCCTTCAGATAATCCTTCGTCCATAGCAATCAAGTTCAGTCCTGTTATTGCAAGTTCTTGAGCTTCTCGCAGGGATACAAGAGGTGCAGTTTCTTCTTGAGCTGTCCTGCTGCTGGGTAGTTGTGTGGACTTTCTAGCCAAATAAAATTAAAAGAAGGGAAATACTTCAGAAGAAAAGGCAGAGAACATAGCTGAAATTTGAGTTACCCATATTCTGAATCAAATAATAGAAAGGCTAGAGTAATAAGAGATGTCTGTTCCCAAAATAAAACCTAAACTTGGGGGGGGGGGGGGGAATCCTACTCCCTGATACCTGCATGGAAGAGCAATTTCAAAGCATTCCTAGGTCTTGTTAAAGTAGTCAAGAGCTTACAGCTGAGTAACTTCAGCAGCTCACTATAAGGCATTGTCTGAAACTACATTTCAAACATTGGCTTTCCAATTTCATGCTTTTCATAACCTATGATATATTCTTATCTTCCCCTGATGTTATTTGGTAGCTTCTGGGAAGAATGGTATCTGTACATTACTGATCTGTAATATGTAGGGGCCTTTAAAGGACTACAACAGCAATAAAAAATTGTTTTCTTGGCCAGAGACGAGAGAGTTCAGCTCTTAAACTAGTCAAACTACAGCTACAAAGGCCAAATGCACCACCTCTACTTGCCTAAGTGGCAAGGGCAATGAGACACAAGCCTTGCTATGAACCCACAGAAGACAAGAATTACTAACAAAATAACATATCAGGAAAGCAAAGGTATTTCAGGAGCTACAGGCTTATTCTTTAAAGTGAAAATTGATTATAATTTATATCAAATATTCATATTTAAAATGCTTTACTGGTCGCTATAAATATATCTTGGAACATTACACATAAACTGTACATTACAAATTGAACATAGTTTAGACTTTGAAGATATAAAGCCTACTGCTCTCTTGACAACATTTTCAAGATTTCCTTCCCACTTAACTCATGATCATGTTTAAATGCTTCCCTCATTGCAATACAAGTTTTATGTCCTTAAGTGGTTAACAACAGCAGCTGCTAACAGTCACTCCCTGGTTTTACAAAACATGTTTCTGTGCCTTGCCCTAATACATAATTAACCTAGTTTATCTCTTAGTGTTGTTCTGCTGTCTAGTATCTATGATAATCAAAGATGAATAATCAAAGATGCAGAATGTTCCAAATTTTTCATTAAATGGCCTAACCAAAACAGCATTTAACACAAGGAATGAGCTATCCTACATGAATAAGCATTTCTTAGTACAGAGAATGCCACTATACTAAGAACATGTCAGATACAGTTTAACAAAAAAATATAAAACTTACATATCCAAATAATTAGGCTGCAATACAGCTCCAGGTGAAGGCTCAGAGTTACTGCTAAGAAGGTGGCAGAGTCCTAGTAATGACCCAGGCACAATGGGCTGCTTCATCAGTGCATTTAGTAAGATAGAACCTAATAAAAGGATACATAATTGTCTTTGGAGTAGCTTTACCATCAACTGCAACATCAACTGCAACATCAACAACAACAACAAATTAATATTTCAAAAGATTAGCCTTATTTATAGTGCTGTCAACCTCAATCTTTTCATTACAAATCTTCTTTCTCTACAAGAGAATGATTTTCAGAAAAATTGATTTAAGATATGATTTAAATATTAACCAAATTATATTTAGAGATATTTTAATTACAATCCCTTATTAGCAAAATAGCTTAAGCCAAATGATAGTACATCCCAACTATCCTGATGACTTGCTCTCCATGTTCCAGTCCAGACATTAAAATTACGTGATGCAATTCTGTTCTGAATTGTAAATAAAATAGTACCCTGAAGACTTCCTGGTGTTGACTGTGGTACATGTTGCTTTATTGTTTTTACCTTAATTAAAAAAAAAAAAAAAGTACATTTTTCCTGGTTTTGTATCAGTTTACAATAAAAAGCATAATATATTAATACTGAAAGAACCAGCCTTGTAATAAGATGCCTCCTGATCCACACCCTTCCATAAAGCAAAACCCAGGCAAACTTTTTTCTAAAATAGAGTAACAACATAAGAATGTTGTTATGATACAAAATAATAATATAATCTGAAATGTTTTACTGCAAAAATCACAATATTCAAAGCAAAAAGCAGCGAGCTGAACACCACTATTTTGTGCAGTGGCATTGTACGTAGCAGGCTCCTCAGCATGACACTGCTTAGTAAAGGCATCCGAGCTGTTCCTCAGAAATGCTCACTATTTCTGCATTAACAGAATTAAGTTACCTCGTGCGTTTCGTTTAGGTACAGAGTTGTAGGAACCGTTTTTTCCCATTGCTTCACGCTTCATGGCTAAAACTTCAGGATGGGTTATCTTACCGTCTAAAACAAACAGTAATTATGAGTCTAATGTGAGAACTACATTGCTTATGTATATGTACCTATCCTTTACACACATTCAGTTAGCCATAGCTGTTATATAGTTAAGCAGACAGACTGTATACAAGACAAATGTTTTTTACTGGTCTAACTCAGATACGTCAAACAATGGTTAAGAGCTGTGATGCAAGTAGAATTGTTCCCCAAAATAAATTAGAAAAGTGAATAAAATTTCACCTTTACTGTCAGATGTTCCACAAGTTGTTCACTGCTATTGCTCGCAACTTTTCTTTTAGAAAAAAACAATACCTTAAGTTGAATTCCCACTAGTAGCAGAGATTTACATGACATTAGTTAAAAATCAACATAAAATTCTTCAAACAAACCCTCTCTCTCTCTCTCTGTTGAGCATTTCATAGTCTTCCAATCATCTATTTATGTCACAGTTACTAGCCAAACTGAAGCCAAAAGCCTTGCAGGGTTCAGAAGACAAATAACCAAGTGTGTTTTTCAAATGAACAGGCACATTGAGTGTTTTTACCATAACAAACATTCAGGAGGCTAAAAGAATAGCCATACTACTGCTTTAAGGCTACTGTATTTTTCTTTTTGATGGAGTTCATACTGCCCATTTGGTTTCAGATTGAATACCATAACTGACAGTAATATCTCAGATTTTTCATGACTCTTCCTGTAAGGATTAGTTGATGATATCCAGATTTCTTCCATTTGTTATTTCCTATTGGAAACATGGCAGTCAGCTGCTATAAAAACCCACCATTTCTTGTTTCATATTATAGCAATCTTCAAATACATGCATATATTCATTTCCTAAGCTTTATTCAAGGAATTTCAAGATACAATGTTGTGAGAATTACTGCCCTACACATAAAAGAGGAAATGAGTATACTGTTTCAGTTGCTTCTTTCAATACGGCTAAACATGTACCCTTTAAAATAAAATACCCCAAAAGGTCAGCTTTAAAGCCAAAACCACAAGAATACCAAAAATGCATTAACTGACTAGCAGAGCGATTCAAGAAATAGGCAAATTATTTCCTTTTCTGCTTTATTCAGTGAGAGAGGCAGATTAACAATTTGGATATTTCAGTTCATCACATAATAAATGAAAGTTCTTCATTACGGCCGATAGCCGCTTCATCATTGACATCTTGGCATCTGGTATACAGGCATTACCAAGGTGTGAATTAAAACAATCTTGATGCAAATTTGAGTCATAGCTATTTAAAACCAATTGGTATAAAATGGAAAGAAATTTAAGCAAAACGGAAATCAAACAAATACTTGTTTTTCCTCTACAGTGAACTTACTGAAACTGTTCAGTCACATAGTACAAAAATCCTTATCTAAGGCAGAATGTTCATATGCAGCTAAAAATGTTGCAAATTGTATATGGGTTTACCTTCTTTGATCAAAGTAGCTGGGGCAATCAAATTTCCTGAAGAACACGATGGTCTAGTGGACATTTCAGCACTGAAGGATTCCTTTGTAGGAAAAGATCTTTTTCCAGGCTGCGGAGAACATCCTTCTGATTTCACTTGTATCGCAAGATTCTTTTTAGGGCTAAAATAAAAATCAAACACTTAGATGAATCCGTATTTCTTTTGTAATTATTTTATTAAGCAATAAACAAGGATCTTTTTACACTGATGTTTTAAAGGTACTTCACTATAAACTCTTTGCATTTCTGTCACAGATACGAGGAAGGCTCTTTTTGAGCAAATTCCATAAAGGTCAGCAGACTTTTTTGGTTGTATTTTTTAAAGACAACAACTCCTACCTTGGCATTAAAACTGTCTGAGTAACATGTTTATTTCTTTCACAGTTCTGAAGTCGTGTCCTTAATTCATTCATTTCTGCATCTTTGAACTGCAACTCTGACTGTAATGACAGTAACTGAAAAAGGAATTAAAAAGACAGTTTTACTGTTACTGAATAATTTAGAGGTGTTATAACTGCAGAGCGACTAGAATTACCGTAAGATTTCAAGATTACCATCTACTTACTGTAAACTCTGCACAAGATCTCCATTTTTAGGTATGTTAGTCCAATTAATACTATCTTAGAACCAAGTGCCACAACTTCAGGCAAGAAGCATATGACTTGTTAAGACAGACCAAGTGTCACGCAGAGCATGACTACAGTGAGGCTGTTAACTGCAGAGTAGACAGGACACAAGCAGCCACTGTCCTCTTCAGGGCTTTCAGAAAGATGACTGCAACAGGAGTAGCAATCTGATCAGAGTCATAAAGCACATCCTGTCACTTTTTTCCACTTTAAAATACATTCCAATTTCAATGTTCTTGGGACTGCTTAAAAAAAGCGACGAGTAAATGAAAATCTCTCCTACTTGAATTTTACTCTTTTATTTTTGCAGAAGAAAACCCTCAGTAAGTTCTTATAAATGCTTTCTTCTAGATAAGAAAATAAAAACATTCATCATTTGGAAATTTCACACAAATGTTCTTCCTTTGACTAGATGGTCTGTGACATCATTAAGTCATACAATTAGCTGCTGCATGTGATGTGCAGGTAATTGACGTATTTACAAACCTTTTTGGAGAACTCTTTTTCTTTTTCACTTAAGGTCTGAGTTTTTTGCTGTTCCAATAGCATGTATGATCTTTTCTGTTCCTCCATAGCATACTCCATCTGCTGCATTGAGTCACGCAAAATTTTAATTTCTCCATTTTTAGTAAGAATTTCATCCTGCATTTCTTTCAGCTGCAAACAGATGAATTCCATTAAAGGATGTATATAACCAAATGTATGTATTTATATCATTATGTGGTTGAAAATTAGATATATTTATACTTTCTAGGGAGAAAAATGCTCCTGTAACCCAGTTCAGAAATTCTGCAACGTTGCTTCTCATTTTTTTCTGATTAAATCAGGCTCAGATACGTTTTTCTCTAACAGAATTATAAAATGACAGCAAAGGCACGTCTTCATATACCATCCTGGTATCTGTCAGAGACCATTCTTCTCTTTCCCCTTCTCTGTGATTATGGTCTTTTTTGAAAAGTATTCAAGTCACACACATCAATGATTTATTCACTGTTCAGATGATAAAAATGATAATTTAACTATATTTCATCTAGCATAGCAGCCAACAAGCACGCTGTCCTAAGACAAGCTAACGCCCCCAGGCAGTATCTTCATGACCTATATAGTCTCAAATACTTTCTGAACAGCCATTACCCTCGGAGACAAGACTTCGGAAAGATAATAAATGAGTTACTCAGACAAGCATGGAGGAAAAAAGCAGAAAGACACTTCTACACCACTATGTAAAATTATGGTTTACCCTCACGTTGAATGCAGTGTACAGGTAGGAGCTTCCCCAATAAAGAAGGACATAAAAGAACTGGAAAAGATTCAGAAAACAGAGGTAAGGGTGAGGAGAGAAAAGTAAATAGGGTAGGACCCTCCCACCTGGGAGAAAGCACAACTGTGAGGAAACAAAGGTCTATGGAGGTGTGAATGCCATGCACAAGTTATTCCTTGTTTAATGCTTCTTGTTAACAGCCAAGACCCATCCGCTGAAAATCACTAGGTGCAAAGTTCAAAATAAAAATCAAAGAAATTTCCCAACACAATTGTGTTGGTAAGCTGTGGACCTTTTTCACACTAAAAAGGTATCCAAAACCAAATACACAAGCGTTTAAAAAAATACACTGTAGAATATTAAATACACATATAATACTTTGGATCAGGAAGTGCCTACCTGAAATTTTACCAGAGGCTAAAAGATGACTCTGGTAAAATATCGTCATAAACTTGCTTAGGTCTTATATTCTTCCTAAGCTGTCTGCCAAAAAAGGATGGAGTTGGTATGGGCATTTGTACCTTCTTTTCCACACCTATTTCTTCCCCATAGTATCTTTCCATAAGGGATCATCAGAAGGTAAAGTAACATAGCACAAACATCACTTTACTTTCTTAAATCTTTAAGTTGCCCCAAACGGCTCTTGGTGACTAACTGACAGGACAGAGGAGAATCGATTTGATAGGAAACAAGTAAAACTGACAAACTAGCATTTGCTAATCTGAAATGGCCAAGAAATTAAATATTGCTTTCACTCTTAATATTACTAGAGCTGTTTCTAGTACGATGCTTTTCACAGATCCATAGATTTCAAAGATTACTAATCAACTTGATTAGAATGAAATACTTGGAACTGAACTTATTCCACCTTTCAGTTAGCCCTGTGAAAAAATGTGATGTTTAAGGGGGAGGGGAAGATATTGCTAACCTTCTGTTTAATTTCTTCATGCTGTGTTTGCAGTACTTCAAACTGGAACGCATCTCTCATCAGACTATCTTCTGTACTGCTTGCTGCTGCAGAAAAAAGCCAAGATCTGTTCTGAAGCACGGCTGATGCATGTATATCACTGATGACCTAACATCAAGATTTTGTTATTTACCATTACATAGGTCTGAATATCTTAATATTTATACTGTCACTACAAACAGGTAAATTGCACGCACCTGATCACCGCAGTAACTTTTCTAGAGCTCCTGCATCGATCCTTGAAACGGAGAAGAAAACCCTCCCCCCTGAAATTTCTAACATCTTGAAAAAGTAAGTGCAAGCATTTCCTCCCAGATAATTTTAGCTAATGCACCCTGCCACAAGTAAGGGTTAACTGGAAACTTTGTGACCTGGACAGATTACAAACGTTAGCATTGCTCACGCGCGTACTGAGAGGATTTAAGCCCTTCGTACTTAAGTGTGAGCGAAGCCCCGTGTCCTGCCTGTGTGCTTTCTCAAAGTACGCCTGAAAGTCAACGGCTAATATGGGACGTGTGATGCACTTACTGGTGGAAGTTAACGGTTAGGGAAAGGAAAAAATCCGGTAGCCAGCACGCACGATACCATGAACAAGAGGTAAAGGACGCTGCAAGTGGGCGGCACTCGGGGCCCGTTTTCGGGAGCAGGCCGAAGGGGCAGTCGCCCACCTCAGGCGCCCCCCGCCAGAAAACGAGCGGTTCCCGCTCCCGTCAGCGCGGCGCTCCGGGCCTCGACCAGCCCTCCGAGCACTCGCCGTCCCACCGCCACGTTCCCGGAGCCGGGAGGGTCAGCCCCACGCAACTCCCGGCCGGGCTGACGACCGAGACCTGCGCGGGCTGCAGCGAACCCGCCGCCGCCGCGGCCCAACCGCCCTCCCCCGCCCCGCCGCCCCGAACCTTTCGGCCTCCTCCCCGCGGCGGGGGCGATGCCCCGGGGCTGCCCCGCGGCCGCCCGCCGCTCGGCGCCGCTCGCTCCGAAGGCGGCCCACGCGTGTCTCGGGAGGGCGGCGGCGGCCGCCTCCTGCGACAGCGCCTGCGAAGCCAGGATGTCGATCTCCTCCAGGTCGTCCGCCGTGAAGTCGTCGTTGTCCCCGAAGGGGTCTGACGGCCCCTCCTCGGGCCCGGCCGCCCCCGAGCTCCTGGGGCGCTTGTGGGGCGGGAAGCCGTTCTCCAGGGCGCCGCCGCTGCGGCCCGCCGCGGCCGGGGGGGCGGTCCCGGTCCCGGTCCCGGTCCCGGTCCCGGTCCCGGCCCAGCCCTCCGGGCCGCTCCGCTTCCGTGGCCCGAGCGGGGGCTGTGCCGCCATGGCGGGGTCCGCACCGGAACCGCCGCCGGCCCCGCGGGGGGGACGCCCCCCGGGCCCAGGCGCCGCCGGCCGCGGCCCGGCCACGCCCCCGCGCCGCGCCGCCCACCAATCACCGGCGGGCAGGGCTTCCCTCAGACCAATGGGGCAGCCGCCGGACCGACGGCGGCCCCCGCGGATCGAGCCCAGCGCCGGCGCGCAGCGGCCGCCCGTAAGCGTCCCCGCGATTGGCCGCGGCGACCCGCGCTGCAAGCGCCTCGCTGATTGGCCCGGCGGCGCGCGGGCGGGCGCGAGCGGGGCGGTTGGCGGCGGTGGTGGTGGCGGGGGCCGGGGGGGAAAGGGCTGCTGACGTCATACCGTTAGCGGGTGATGTCATAGCGCGCCGTGGTGAGGGCTTGGCCTACTGACGGAAGGCCAGGCGCCGGGCGGCGGTGCGGTGGCGCTGGCACCGGCACCTGGGCGGGTGTCGTCACGCGAGGCGGCCGGGCCTCACGTAGCGTCGCAGGTGCCGGCTGCCGCAGGGCCGCCGTGCCAGGAGTGTGATGTCACGAGCAGCACCTGCTGATGTCACGGCGTACAGACCCTGCAGGGCAGGGTTGGCAGGCTGCTGGTAGCCAGCCCGCGGGCCGGCCGGCCTGCCCCGTGGCGTGGCCGCGCCGGTGCCCTGGGCTTTTTGGTGGCAGGATGGCACCAGGTGAGGTGCTGGAGGGTGCCAGTGCCACGTCCTGCCGGCGTGCGCTGGTGCACGGTCATGGCACTGCCAGCCGTCGGACGGGGCCAGCTCTGCTGCCTTCACCTCTCTTGGAGGCTTGGGGACAGTGCTCTTACCTCGCTGGCGCTGGCTCACAGAGAGACCAGCCAGATACTTGGACAAATGTGGATCCCGGCTGTTGTCCTAGCAGGCCGTTTGTATTCTTGATCCTTTCTGTGTGAGGACATCCTGTGGTAGCTGCAAAGAAGAACGTGAGACTGCGAATGCGGGTGGCACACAGTTGCTTGTACCCCATGGGAATACGAGCCACAAGACTGTTAAGGAAAGGAAATTATTTTTACTCGACAAACTCATAATGCTCGTGAAGACCAGAAAGCACGTACTCTGCTTTTCTGTTGCAGACTCAGAGGGGTTTTATGTCCTCAAAATTTGTCCTTTTTATTTTTTTTTTAATTGCACTCCTAATCTAACACTTGAGTCTATAGAACAACCCATTAGAAAAAGACCCTTTGCCCCGTAATATTTGCCCTCATTAGTATTGCTGCAAAGGTAGTAATCAGAGTAATTTTTTGCTTGCTCTGCTAAATCATTGGCAAACGTATTGTTTACTGGTTAAATGCTTAGTTGCTTTAGCAAAGAAAATAGGATCTTAAAATAGGTTATTTTTGTGGGTTTTTTTTCTAATGAAGTGGGACCAGTAAGAGATAATAGTGTCAGGGAAGTGCAATATTTGCAAAAATGCTGTACTAAAAGCTTGCTGTTAATTTACCAGGATTAACTTGCTTTTGTAATCATGTCTTAGTCTGTTTTTAAAAGCTGTATAAAGTGGATTGAAAAATATACTTTCTAGCTGATGTAGGCTCTGTATAACTTAGGTGGCTGTGAGGTCACAGCTATGTTGATAAACTTAAGCATAGATTAGACAGTAGTCTTGCAGCACATTTTTAAAACAGGGTTAGTAATAATTTTCAGGGCTATAAATTGGTTTACAAATCACTTGGTGGTCTCTAAGTGAAAAACATAGTGCTCTTAGTATGACATATTTCTAATTCCATCAGAGAATTCTGATGCCTCCTGTTCACTTCTCCATTTCCCTCTGGCATAAGCAGCAGTAGCCTGTGATCAGTCAGTAAGGCCAAAAGAAAGCCCTGAGGGCTAGTGTTCTCAGCTGTGCTGTCTCATCCCAGCTTCTCTGCTAAAGCAACAGTAGGTGATCTCTCTGAACTTAAGCAGGCAGGGCAGCTGCATCTGGTCAGTAGAGGTGCATAAAAAAGGGGCAGTCTCAGAGGGGACAATACTTCTATTACTTTAGTTTTGAGGTGCTGGCTTAAGATTTTGTTTTTCTAAGAAGCTGTATTTTACTAATAGGTGTACCAAACTGGGGAAATTATGGAGGGATTTGATGCTTAAATCATTGAAGGTACCATTATTTGTGTTTAGAAATTTATTCTTTTTTATTCTTTGTAGTGGGAGTGGTAACATAATGTTTGTTTCTATAGTCTAGCGATAAAGAAAAGGTGGCTCTTGCTTTTAAGAATGGGTTTGTTTGATTATGTTTAGAGATGCTTCTACTAGATAGAGTAAAACCAAAACTGCTTGTTTTGTTTAAAACCTCCTCTTTCAGGTTCTAGTGCTCTGTTTCAACTATCTCTTTGTAGAGACATGTATGAGAGCTTAATTTAAGTAATCTAAAAGGAACTTGATTGAGACTTTTCTTAGTCTTAATGCTAACTTTTTTTGATAAGTCAATAGGCTTGTGCTACCTTTACTATTTTTTTATTATTACTACTTTTAAATAACAATATATTGTATAAGTGATATAGCTTCAGTTTTACGTTCTCCTTTTCCTCTACCTGAAGTTGAGGAAAAATGGAATGGTAGAATATTTGCACATACTTTCTTTTTAACAAGATAAACCAAGATACTGACTCTGTTTTCCTCTACTTTAGGTGTTCCTGGTAGAGAGAAATGACTTGTAGATGAACAGAATAACAACAAAGTAAGTCTGAGTTGAAGAGCTGAAAAATTCTTTGTGAAAATATGTTATAAGTATGGTAGTTGTTGCAGGAAATAGGCAGCTGCCACATAGTCCATGTTAGGAATTATGTGGATTATGTGGATGCCCCCTCAGCAGGGCTCAGCCCTGGGTTTCTGCTTGAAGAAGACGAGTTGCTAGTCTGCTGAATAAATAAGTGGTTTATTTAGCTGACATGCAAAGCAGCTTGAGCTGGGTGCCTCTGAAGATGGATCCCTACTGCAGATTGTGCACCCCTATTACACCCTTACAGATTTCCCAGAATGTACCACTCATCACCCAATCCCCAAATCTAATCACTTAATTCTGGTGGGTGGCCTCTTGATTTCTTATTGGTTTTCTTGATCACTGGGCTGGCCTTGTTCTAAAATTACCTTATTCCCTTGGAATTGTTCGTTGGTCCTTTTCTTCTTCATTCTGCTTGCATCTGCTGGTTTCAGTTTTGTATTTGCAACATTAGCTTTATCAAAAAGTTTACTCTTGGTCAGCTCTTGCAGCCTAAGGCTTCCACTACTTTAGTTTCTAATGCTAAGCAAGGCTATTAATCCTGACAATTCTCAACAGCAGTGGTAACTTACCTGCTTCTGCTGTCTGCGTGTTGAGGCTTCTCAACTCTCAAAGCCATAGAAATCTTCCAGCAAAAGGGGGGAAAAAACCAAAGAAACCAAACCTAGAAGCTTGAGGTTTTTTCCTCTGTGTATAAGTACTTAAAATTTGTTTGTAATGAGAAATAACATATTTCAGTGGCTACTGCTAAATTGTGCTGGTACAGTGTTTCCAAATTGTTGTTTAATTACCATCTCCAGTGCTGTGTTATTGGAACCCTCAGTACTCCCTGAAACAGCCTATTTATATAAATGGTTAGCTTAATAATTGGCAAATAACTAGTTTCTTGATGAACCCTTCCCAGTTTGTTTTAAATACTACTGCCTGTGGTACTGTTTTCTGGCAGGGAGATGAAAGTCAAATAGTTATTATCTACTGATTTTTTTTGTCTGTCTTTCTGTGGTTTGCTTACATTGAGCCTTAAATGTGAAACTCAACAAGGAGAATAGAAGAAATCAAAGTGTGACTTCAACATTACCTGACAACTGTGGCATCTGTTTATTTTTATAGCCAGACCTTCTTATCTTCTTATTTCAATTGAATGTTCTACTTGGGACTGGTGGATCCAGGTGCCAGACCTCAATCTAGTGAGCATTAATCTGTGCTAGCAGTGTTATAACATTAACTTTTTACTCTTGCAGTATTTTTAACTACCTTTCATTTGTTTGCTTAGAAAGCTTTTTTACTCTGATCTTCACTGAAGTTTTCTTGCAAGTGAGCTAAAACCAGATCCCTTGGTATCTGTCTTGGCTTTAGCAGAACCTTGTCTGACTGACTTAGAGTAAAATCAGTCTGCATATAATTGGGGATTTGTGTGTATGTTCATATGGGCACATGCAGCCTGGAAGGGGGAAGCTCTTTAGCATAATTAAGCATTAAGTCTGGATTTGTACAGTTCTTAGTGCTGTTGACAGTAATGGTTATGTTTATTCTGAATACTAGTAAGAATTTAATAACTTCAGTGCAAGTGGTGTTTCTTTGTCCGTTATTTTAATGAATCTGTCTTGCTGCATTTGTGGTAGTGCTATCAGGGTGTTCAAGGCTTTGAAGTCATGCAGTGTAGATATGGTAGGGGAAGTGTGTATTTCACAGATGAAAGGGAAGAGGTGTGACTAAGGTGGGG
Source organism: Haliaeetus albicilla (assembly GCF_947461875.1). NCBI lineage: Eukaryota > Metazoa > Chordata > Aves > Accipitriformes > Accipitridae > Haliaeetus > Haliaeetus albicilla. The sequence continues at coordinate 20,534,203 of NC_091506.1, forward strand.
AGGTGTTAAGAGATAAGCACCTGAGAGAAGATGCAGGATAAACCCAGAGCTTGTCTTAAGGCAATGATAAAATTTTGTTGTGCAGCAATAACGGTCTAGACCAAGTAACAAATAATGCAGGCTTACTCTTTTTATTTTTTATTGCCTTCACTTAACTAGCAAGCGATGATTGTGTCTGATCAAACGTAGGGTGATACAGTCCATGTGTACCTAGATAGCTTTACTAGTGAAATCTCCAAGGCTGGAGAGTTGGGTTTTGTGTTCTGGTCCTTAAAATACTGAATAAAACAAGACTGGAATAATTGGATGACTGATATGTCCAGGTATCAGCAGAGATTATTTTTTTTAGCTTAACTTCTACAGTTTGGGGTACTGAAATGCAAACGAATTCAGTGAAAACTTGTTCTAATAGCATCTTGATCCAGACTGGAGACTTGATTAGGAGAGGAGGTAGTCCAGTGCTAACAGCTGTGAGCGAGAGGAAAAGGAAGCACAGAAATCTGCTGTCATTTCTTGAAAAGAAGGTGAAATAAGATAATTTTTTATATCCCCCCCCCCCCCTTGATAAAAATCTCTTTGGTTAGGCTACAAAATGGCATATGGAATTATACTCTAGTTAATCTGCGAAGTAGGACTGTCAAACTAGGTGGTAGCATCTGAGTTTTGGACAGGTGTCTACAGTTTTGTCATTTGAGGTTCTTGGTCCTTCTGTCTTGGTCCTGTTGCTTGCTACTAAAGGAAAGGCAGGGCAAGAATTCTTAATCATCTTAATTGAGTAACATCAAGTAAGGAGGCACTATGTGACTTCTAATGCTGTCATACTGTTATAAATAATTTTGTCCAAATTGGATAAGAACTTGCTTTCTAGAAGTAGTTTTCTACAAACAGAATGAGTCTGAAGAAGTTTTAACTGTAAATGGAATGATGCTTTTATTTGACTGTTTCAACATACCAGATGGCAGAATCTAGCAAAAATAAACTCTTGGGAGTGAACTGTAATTCGCTCATGGTTTAACGAACAAACTGTCTGTCCTGCTATTGCAGGTAACTGGGCATTCCCCTGGGAACTCTTCCTGTGTGGGATGAAGTTTGGCTCTGTCACAAGCTGTTCTCCTGTACCCCTGTTATTACAGCTTTGATGATTTCTGACCCTTGGATTAAAGGGACAGAGGTTTGGGGAAAGTTCCTGTAAATTCTCAACCTGTGTTAAACTGGTTGCTAGTAACAGCCAAAGCACTCGCCTGAGTTTTTTCTTCACTCTTCTATTGATGAATAAATATTGTCTGGTAATCTCTAAATAGTAGTAAAACAGGATCTAGTTTTTAAAGGTCTGCAGAAAAGGCTTTTTTTTCTCCTTTTAATTCCCTGGGTGTGGCTTTTGTAGCTGCTGAACTAGAGGTGATGTCAGGTTCTTAAAGCTGACAGGCAAGAAAGGGGAAAAAGATTAAGATGTGCATTTGGGAAAACAAGATACTACTTAGTTTCCTCAGAGGTGAGATCCCTCGGAAGAAGGGGTCCTCTGGTGCTCTCTGGCATATGGCAGGCCTTGGAGAAGAATAAAGGAGCGGTTAGCTTTGTTTTAACAAAGGAAAATATAAAGTCGTGGAACCTAACCAACAGCATAAAGAAATCAACTTTCTACTTTTTTTTTTTTTTCTCCGAAGTGGCTTTAAGACCCAAAACCATTGAAGGGGCGGATGTATTTAAATAAGGCAAGGAGGAAAAAAAATGCTTGGAGCATTGTATGGACTTTTCAAAGAAGAGTGCTTTTGGAGAAGTATGTTCAGTTATGACTGCAGGCTGTCCTGATGATGAAGTCCTGACCTTAGTCATTGTTCTTGGGTGGAGAAAAAAAAAGTGATTAGAGGAATCGCTTGTGAACAGAACTTCAAGGTTGGGGCGGGGGGGGCAAGTGTGTGTTTTAGTCTTTGAACTAGAGAGAAAGCTTTTTTTGTAAACTCGGGGAGTCTTGGCTATACCTAACACAGCCACTTTTTAAAAGCTTTAAAATAGACGAAGAATATTGTCGCTGCACTGAAGGTGGGAAGGTCACAGCTGAGTCAGCATCCACATCCCTGAAACTGTCGTGAAACTCGGCTGACGCTTGGCAGTTGTGTGGAGAAAGTGACCCTGGTGGGTTATGGACAGGATTATTGGTTTGGAGCTCTTGGGCAAACAGGCTTGCCAAGGGGAAGCTTGATAAGCGGTGCAATGTATGTATGGCGGCTCTTATGCTCAAATAAGCATTAGGCTTGTGTTTATTTCTAACAACAGAATCTTTCCAGGACTCTAAATACAGGCCAAAGACTTATCCTTTTGCTGTAATAACATCTGACAGCAAATTTAACGATGTAGCTCGTGCACCAAGCTGAATTCAGTTTACTTGATTCTTGTGTGTATCTTAAAGTGTTCCCAACCCCTTGCAGGTGAACAGGCTTTCAAAAGAAAACTGATGCTTTCTGGACCACCTCTTTTCCTGAAGATAACCTGCAGTTTTTTGCATTGCTCTAACTGAAAACTGCTTTAGTGCTTAGCTAAATAAGGAGGGGATGTTGTTAAAACTTCTTTGCTGTTTTGCCATGTAAGAGCATCTTGGCCTTGGAGGTGTAGGTCTAAGAAGAGATGCCGAGGTGTCTTCAGGTTTTTCTCAAACGGGGTCGTGAGAAGTGAGAGTGGAAGGGGTGCAAGGCAGGATAACCGTCCTGTCTGCCTGGAAGACCGTCAGCGATGGGGCGGATGCGAGTACAACGCGGTCAGCGTGGGGAATCCCGGGCAGGAACGTGTATGTAACCTGTTAGGTCTGCTGGACTGTTAGTAAGAGCAGAAGAGGAGGAAACCGGGCCAAGACCGGAGGAGGAACGCGGGCCGGGAGCGTTGACGCCCGGCCCGGCCCCGCCGCCTTCTCCCGCGGCAGGGGGAGGGCGGGGCGTGCCGGGCCCCGCCCCTCGGCGGGCGGGCCCCGCCCCTCCGCCAACAAAACAAACACGGCCCGGCCCGTGCGGCGGCCCAATGGCCGCGCGCCGTCGCCGAGGCCGCCCCGCCCCGCGCCCGCCGCCGCCAATGGGGCGGAGGCCCGCCCGCTTCTGCGGGGGGCCGGGGCGGGGCGCCGCCGTGCGATGCGGCTGTTCTGCGGCGCCGCCATTGGCCGGAGGCGCGGGGAGGGGGCGGGGCCGGGGCGGGCGCGGCGGCGCTGGCAGCGGGCCGGGGCGGCGGCGGCGGCGGCGGGGAGGTGCGCGCCGGCCGGGGCGGCCATGAGGACCGAGATCTCCACGGCGGCGGCGTTCGTCACCCGCCTCCTGCGGGCCGCCGGCGGTATCGGCGAGGAGCAGCTGCGGTGCTTCCGGGAGTGCCTGCAGGAGGCGCTGCGCGGTGAGCGGGGGCGGGGGGAGACACACGACAGCCCCCCGGCCCGGCCGCGGGGGGTCCGGCGGAGCGCAGCCGCGGCGGGGCTGTGGGGCCGCGGTCGAGCTGCTCTTTGTTCCCTCCCGCAGAGCACTACAAGCACCACTGGTTCCCCCTGGTGCCCTCCAAGGGCTCCGGGTACCGGTGCATTCGGATCAACCATAAGATGGACCCCTTGATAGGAAAGGCAGCGGGGATGATCGGACTGAGCCGCGAGAGACTCTTCCAGCTCTTACCCAGCGAATTAACTCTTTGGGTCGACCCTTTCGAAGTGTCCTATCGTATAGGTGAAGACGGGTCTATCTGCGTCCTTTACGAAAGTCCCCAGCCTGGTGGGAAGGCGACCCAGCCGCTGGAGAGCAGGACCAGCTGTAAGGAGGAGTGGAGAATTGGCAGATCCAGCCCTTCCAAGAATTATAACATGATGACGGTTTCTAGCTAAAAATTACTCCTCCTTGTACAATGTTGTATGTATCCCAGTCTCACGGTAAACTTAGATGTAACTGAGATTTTGGGGTTTTAATTGTTTTCTTTCCACCCTATAGGCATTCAAGTTGTAGTAGTACTGCCAAGTTCTTTGTGGCCAAGGGCTAATGTATAAAGCGGTTCTTTTCACTGCATGTTACTTTCTGGATTGTGTACTGTAAATGCACTGTACAGTCAGCTGATTGTTTTACACATTTATATTTTCAGAGAAGTTTTGCCTATTTGTAATAAAAAGCAATATTGTAGCACTCTTTATGATGGATTTTAGACAAGATTAACACTTGCTAAAACATTCCTCAATTTGCAGAGCAATAACACGAAGGGGGGCGGGAAACAGATCTAACAAGCTGCACATAAATCTTTCCAGTGATTTGTCTGCACAGACTTCTCTCAGGGTCATTCAAGCTTGGCTGCAAGGCACAAATCACAAAATTAACTCTTATTTTTCCTTTTTCAAAGCATGCATTTATTTGACGGCTGGATTCCATCATAACCCAACATTTTGACAAAAAGAATTGGGGAATTAGTTTGTCTTGTAATTTCTAGTTATTGGAGTAGAACAATAAAGACTTGCTCAAACTGTTTTTGACTTGGGTTTTTTTTTTCTCTCCTCTAGGCTTTTTACATTGCTTTCAAGGCTTACTTTAGCTATTTCTAATCATAACAGATAGCTTCACAGTTAGAAAGGTGTAGCTCTGAACATTCATCTTTATTTCAGATCACCACAAAATGCTTGGTTTCGGTAAAGCTTGCTGGCTCTGTGTCTGAGTAGAGCTGAATAGTCTGTGTAGAACTGTGTGTGGTTTTTTTCAGTGTGTGCCATTTCAAGCTGAGTGGAAGCAAAAGTACTCTTCTAATATTTGACCTATTGCAAAAAATGCTTGAGTTTATTGGGGAATGGAGTTTGCGTTTAAAACTGCAACTTAAAACCATCTAGGAAGCTAGAGTGAAACACTGATCATCAATACTGTGTTACTACCTTGACTCTTCTGCAAGGTAAAAACCTGCTATTTCTGGCATTATGTTGAGTTCCTTCTCATTTTGTCAGCGTCTTGAGTACCAGTTGGGTACAAGTTTAGTAACAGTATCAAACATGGCGGATTTGATGTAATAACAAAACTTCATGTTGCTGGTTTATGTGGAGACTCTTAGTATTGATATTCCAGTAAAGGATTCAATTTACAGATACTGTGATTCCTATTCTAAGAAGCAGTGGTTTGTAATCTAGCTATAGAAGACTGCATCGCGTCTAGCATTGCTGGTTTTCGGTAGCCTGTGTTCGAGCACAGTTGAATACTTGATGAAAGAGAGCTTTGTCTCATGTTAGTATCTCAGGAAAAAAAAATCTTGCGCTGTGTCAATAACATGGTAGAGCATACAGCAAAGGAAGGGGCAAGTCTGGGCAAACTGGAAAGGGTAGAACTCCAGCTCGCGTAAAGAGGTCTTTTTCTTTGTTTGCGTTAGAAAAAGCTGTGGCTTACTTTTTGCTCTTTGCCTTATTATCCTGGAGGCAGGCTTGTCTAGTAGTATTTGTTTAATCTGAATACAATGTATAGTGCAATTTTCTTAGCAATTAAAGCTTTGCAAAAATTGATTGTGTGTTTCTAGTCTATCACTCCAATAAGTAAGTTTCTGGGTTACTTTAACAAATGGGTGTTAAAGGTCTTTTGGCAAATTGCCTTTTTATTATACAATATTGAAAATCCGTTCTTGCGACATTGTTTTATTCCCTTGGGGAGATAGTAACACTTTTTTTTTTTCTCTGATAGAATTACCTGCACTGAATATTTATTTCCTTAGGACCTCTAAGGGACATATTTGACACATTTGTCAGTAATTGAACAGAATAACTTTAAATCTGCTAGGGGTGAGATGCCTTCTTTGATTAAATTCATTTGAAAGATAATTGGCCTTGCTGCACATTATATTAACAGCCTATCTGAAAAGATGTAGCATGAAGTTTTTAGTTTAACAGTTTATTTTTACATAGCAGTAAACATTTGAGGTGGAATTAAAGATGACTTGGGACCCAGGGTATGATTTCCAGCTACTGGGTGTGGTTTGACATAAAGTAGGGTACAGCAGGTTTTTCAGATGTTCTTCTCTTGCTTGGTGTCTCTCAGTGTAAGAGTAGAGAAGAGCCTGGATTAATCCCAGCCATGGTGAATTCTGTTGCTTCTTACTTATTAATTGTACCACATTCAATGGGATATTTCATGCGTTATATAATACATCTCAAGTATCTTACATTCTCTGCAAGTTTGATATTTATCATTGAACGGGACATTTTCGCTAGTGTAATTCAAGTTCAATTTCATATACCTAAGCCATAGGCATAGAGCTGAAGTTATTCTGCAGACAAGCAGGTGGAGGAGACTGTGGAGCTTGAAGAAAATGCACTGAAGCAAATAAAATACTTCAGCTGCAAGTAAATACACTGTAATATCTGTGACATCTAGAACTACATTCCATTGCTTTAAAAAAAATGTTGAAGACCTGCTAACAGCACAAAGGCTGGTCTGAGGGAATAGAGCTCTTGGTAGTAAGCCAGGGAGGCTGTTATTTGGAGGAGGTAAATAAAATTAACTTTGTGTTTTCCCTAAAGGGTGCTAAGTTTTGCATTCTGCCATTGCAACAAAGAAGCCAAAATCTTAACATATTAAAAATTACATACTTGTCACACAACGACTGACCACATCCGATGAGTCATGATTTAGAACAGAATGGTTTGGATTCTATAGAAAGAATTGCTGCATGCTCGCCTCCTTCAAGGAGTAAAAATATATGGAGGAAGGGTATATTTGTTTGTTCTCATGCCTGTTTGTGTGAGGATGGGTTAACTCTTGGATAAGTAAAGCTGAAGGAAGAAACATTTATAGAGGAAAAACCCCATACATTTACCCGTTTCTCTAAAACGTTGCCTTGCTGAGAAGACAGTGGAATAACATTTGTCTTTCCGAGTTGTAAAATCCAAATGAGACAGAAGATCCCATTAGTTTATATAGCCTGACCACTTATGTACTACAATTCCTATGTATCACACCCTTGTCTCATTATTTGCACCTAAGAAAACAGAGGGGTATAGTTTTAATCTGAAAACTTCAAGAGATAAGGGTATTGTCTGTATTTGTTTCAGATTCTATTACCTTTAGCATTAGGTAAGTTCAAATATGAAATTTGGTATGTTTTTTAAGTTTAGTTTCTAAACATTGGTGTCCTTATTTCTTTATCCTCAAGATAAAAGGCCTTTTAGTATGGCCTCTTGTATGCACTTTATACTCCAATCAAATTAAGTCTGTTTTTTATTTAAAAGATTAAAAAGATGAAGCTTTTTAAGTTTGAGCATAAATAACTTTCTCTTATCTGGTATTTACATACATGCTTTCTGCAAACACTCGTTCTGTTTTTTAATATGTGCATGAGAATGTGTTCTCAAGAAATAAGTGCAATGAACCAAATTATCTGGATCACACTGTTGCAACCATTATTTGTCATTCCACCAGCACTGATGGTACTGTGATTTTTACTTCACTGAGAACAATGTAAAATTACTTCAGATCTAGTACTGACATAATTGCTAAATATGAGGGCTTTCACTTATTTTTAATTCACATAATGTGTTCTTCCCTGTGTTATTTTTATTTTGTCTAGAGTGCCACGTTTCAGGTGAAGTGCCTTATAAAAGCTGAAATAGTTACTGTTACTGCAATTACTCATGCAAAGGACAAACCCCAGGTTTGTTTAACAGGATAGCTTTTCTATAAAACCATGTTGATTAGCATTAATGATATTGTTCTCCTTTTAATTATTTCTTATTATGAAGTGAATTAATACTTTATTAATTAACCCCCCTTTTATGTTTAATCCATGATTAAAAGTGTTCTAACTCTCCTGCAATTTTTAGTTGTTATATGGGGACACCTATTCTGGAGAAATTTTCTAGTTATTCCCACATGCATCGGAAATAGACATTGGGATCCCACTGATATCCTAAGGCAGTTCTCTTGGGCATTTTTCTAGACCTTGTGGTTATGTTTTTCCTTATGAAATCCTAAAAATAACTATCTTGATGTTATCTGTTTGCCATAAGTATATTGGAAGTATTTCATTATCCTCATGTAGTGTAAAGTTATCTGCATTATCAAATACAGATAGGCAATATTTATTGAACACTTACAGCTTCTTGCCTCACTTTAGCAATTTTGCCCTCTTCATCTTTTCGGTATTAGAATTCCATTTATGTGCTGATGTATATCTTAAAAGGTCATCGCCTTTGCATAGCTGTTTTTCTTAGCTATTTTAACCATGGATTTTCCTTTCACATCTTTGGCTTCCTTCAGATTTTTTATTTCACAATAATCCATGTATGTTGGCTTTTTTCTGTTTCTCCCCACCCCTTACTGGTATGGTAAGGCATATGACTCAGAACTTTAATCTCATCTTAATTTCTGCCTCATGTTCTATCAGTGTAGCATCACAACAGTCATCAGTTTGGCTTTGTGCGATTCCTCCAGGCTGATGCATACTGCTGTGGCAGAGTGGGAAGACCTGTATTGTTGGGTTAATAGAGGCATTCTGGTTCTTGAGTAGTAAGGTTGATACTTTTTACTGTCACCACACTAAGTTTTTATTAATTATTTTTTCTTGTGGTGCCAGAATCACTCTTGATAGTTTTTATGCTGTAAGAGTCATAGGCCCATCTATTTTCATTGTTTTCTTGCTGGGGACTGAATTTATTCCAGTAATAACAAGGGATATTTTGCGTTCCATTATAAGGCTATGTAGAATTTTCATTGAGAAGTAAACTGCTGATTTTAGCTTGTAATTTGGGTAACTTCTCAGGGGGCAATATATTTTAATTGAAATGGAATTGCATGAAAGAATCTTTCATCTGCTTGGGGGAGACACTTTGCACTGTGAGATTCAGCTGCCCCTCGTTTGCAATCAGTATGACTAATAGATCTCTAAAAAGTGACAGGAAGCAATGAGAATGCAAATTAAATTGTGATTTGTGACAAACTTGGTTTTACCATTATTTTGAACTATTGGCCCCCAGATTATTGATGGTAACATTTGTATAGCCTTATTAGCAGAAGCAGCTATGTAGTATCAGTTATTCTCCCCAGCGGTTCTTAAAAATCCAAAGAAAGAAAAACTGTAAAAGAAGATAAACATCTGTTCAGTTACATTAAACAGCAAATCAGTTTCCAGTCACTGAAAGACAGAGTTGCAAATATCTCTCCTGATAAAATAATTATGTTGCGCTTTAGTAGGAAGAGGAAAAATTGTATCACAAAATGGTTCTACAATGTTTCAAGTGAACCTCTTGCGCTAAATAAACACCCAGCTTGGAAAAATAAGTTTGTAATCCTGGAGATATGGCAAGTATGAAAGTTCATCTTTGAAACAGAACACATTTTTAAAAGAAAAAGGCATGTATGAAAGTACAAATACAGGTTTTGTGGATGCTGTGATGCAGCAGCTTTGAATATGAACATTCTAGAGCATAAACTCTTATAAACTTTATTTGTTGTTCAGTAGTAGCAAGTACAATCAACTTCATAAAGCAATTTTTACTATAGAATTTTCATGACTGCAGTATGATGTTTGTGACGATGCAGTGTAGAGCCCAGTCATGCAAACTGCCGTTAAATTGATCATCTTACACAGCTGACATTAGTGACTTTGGCCTCAGATGACTGATGTTGCTTCTGTGTACCATTCCCAGGATTGTCTGCTACGTGAATGAAGAATGAACAAACGCCAAAGAAAACTGAGGAAAAAGGTAGGTTGTATCAGAAAGTACTTCTTAAACTGTCTGAACACTGAACACCGGTTGTTCCAGTAGTTCTAGGTAGCCAGAAGAGAATGCTTCACAGAAGCAAGGTCATTGTATCATCAAACTACTAAACTTACTTCATTTTGCACTGAGTGCCGTCATAGAACTCGCTTTCTTCCACTGGGGCTCTGAGGAGGAAAAGAACTTGCCTGTTATTTATAAATGTTTATGAATATTCACAAATATTTAGAAATCACGTTATTTGCAAGACCTAAGCTTTATTTTGCATGCTGCTTATAGGTGAGTAAAATACTAATAAGTATTCCTAGTGCACGACATCTTTATATGCAATTCTGTTTTAGTAACTGTACATATGTATGATATGAATATGCAGTTGACACTTTGCACTGGTCCACGACATATTATTTATACAGCATCATTAGCATCAAAACAGTGTTATGTGAATGTTTGTTGCAAATGTGCAACCTGAGGGTTAGATATGCCTAAAAGCACATGTAGGAGTGATGCAAAAGACTATAAACTATAGTAGTTTATGCTTTTATATATTTTTGGAATGGATTACAACAAAAGCTGACCCCTTAGACTTGCCCTCTCTTAGTCTGTGAATTTGGATTATCATGTGTTGTTACGAAGATAGTGTATTTCTAAGGTTGCAGAAGTATAAATGAAAACAGGATACTTCTAATGTGTATGATGAGATAACATTTTATTTAGTGCTCAAAATAACATGTTACTCATACAAATCCTTTCTTCCGGGAAGTATGCTGGGTTTTTTTCTGGATATACCAGAGATCATCACATGCATATCTCACTTGAGTGTACGTTAAAGGTTGATACAAGGGTTTTGTCAAAGGGTTTTTCTTCTGGGGGAGGAGAAGGATGTACAAGTGTGTTGGGAGAGGGTCGTCTTGTTCTTTTTGCTCCACAGTGTGGTGGGCTGATACTGAAACCGAAGGCATTGAACATTTTGATATGGATTGTGAGCTATTTTTTCAAGTGGTTGAAGTATGCATGCTAAGACATCAGTCGAGTAATTAAATACGTACTTGAATTTAGTAGTAGTGCTGAACATTTAATGTGGAATTAGGTATTTTGATGGATGAAGGTTTTGCTGAACAAAATTAATTCAGAATCATGAACTGCAGTATTTATGGAACACTTGATTTTATCATTAGTCTTTTCACTAAATTATGTTTAGCTAATATCTTTGACAGTCTTCAGATTTTTTTTTTTTTTTCAATGACTCAGTGCTACACATCTTAAGAGAAAGTCGTTGCTTCTATAGAAGTCAGTAGAATTACTCCCTTGTTTAACATTAAAAGCCTTTTGGCTCAGCCTAGATGAACATGTCGAGCACTTGCACTGTTTAACTGTGAGTCCTGTGTATTAGCTTCATGGAGCTCCTTTTAGTTCCTGAAGTATCAAATGAAGATTTAATACCTGAAACCTTAGCTGTTCTGTCTGTGAGTCACTTCACCAGAAAAGAAAATAATTTGTTTGTTTGTGTTAAGAGTGTCACAACTGTACGTGTGCGCCATATGTCTTGATGGTATATTCAGGGAAAGCTGTGTGTAGTTTCTAAAATAAACAGATATTTGTCTTTTTTTCCATAAGTCTTTAGCATTGATTCTTTTTCTAAATGTGTTCTAAAACACTGAACATTGAACACTGTATGATGAAAACAGAAGTAAGTTGGGGAGCAAAAGTTTGCTGAAGTTAAAGGGCTTCTTTTTAGCTGTGACCCAGAGTAGGTTGTATATCTATCTCGGTTTACGTAACTAGAAATCAGAAGAAAAGCATATACAATACAACTTCTTGTTGCCCTCTCCTCCCCGCCTTCTTACCTTTCAGTGGTTTCTCTGTCCTCCATGTAATCTTTTCTCATTAATTTGCTAAACCTTTGCGTCAACATGAAATGAAAAGAGAATAATGCTTGTTTATTGGCACCATGTCTTGACAACAAATGTAAGAATTGGAATAGTAACCAGCACTGGATTAAAAAGGGAAGATGAATCCAGACCTTTTATGTGTAATTGCTTTCCACCCTTATTACAGCTCTTTTGTTTTCATACCAGATTGGTGAGTGTAACGCTATACTGCAATGTACGTTTTGTATTCTGTTCTTGGTGGCAATAGTATTGTAAATGACCTGGAAGTTACTTTTGCAAAGAGAATTATCTGTTCCAGTGTCATTTCACAAGGATCCATGGTTGAGAATATTAAGATCTGGCATCAGCTTTGTTAACTAAGTCGGGGGGGCAAACAATTATGCTTTTGAAAAATGTTACCTGCAACATATTCAGCATATCAGACAGGATCCTAAAAAGCCATATACATTTTTTCCTATACCTTCTGCTAATATGTTTTAGAATATTTTGCATTTTTTACAGCAGTTGTTTACTTTGGCGATTACTTCAGTATTTCTGAAGATTGGATTTTTTGGCATAGTAGTGCTGGGTTATTGTTCTTCTAGTAACTTATCTCCTGGTGTGGCTTATTGCCTATAAACTAATTATTTGACATGTTGCTGTGGTGAACTGCATATTATTTCCACTGCTTCAGATGCCTAAGAAAACAAATTAAAGCTGGAGTTCCATTTTCAGCAACAGCATCTAAGCTTTATGCCTGTATCTACAGCTAGTTTTATTCTTACTTAAAACTGGCAGTGAATTAGTAGGCCTAAAATATATCCTTTGGTGTTTTTCCCCGTCTTTTTAATTTATATACAGTTGTCTCCTGTTTCATGCTTAGTTTCCAGTTTTTAACCTTTTTTCCAGAAGTATACGCTCAAGTCTCTAAGTGGCATTTGATTATCTTTTTTGTTTGAAATTCACTGAGTTTCTCTTATCTTTCCCTCTGTGCTCCCCCCCCCCCAATTTGTATAGTGCTGTTTTCATATCTGATTTCTTGTGGTTGTAATCAAACTGTTCTCTGGGTTTTCCAGTATTCTTCTTTCCTATGTGTGTCACATCAGTGATGGCTCTTACCTTGTCCCACCAACATTTTTCAGTAATTGTTGAATGTTTTCCCTGTTTCAGAGGAATGGGAGGCCTATCACCTAAAGAGATAGTGTTCACTATATGTAAAGGGCTACCATTTACAGGCTATAATCCTGTGTTCTGACAAACATTTCACTGTGTTGCAGAAAAATGGAGGAACTGAAAAACTCATATGCAAAATCTAAAGATAGTTGCCCCTTTTATGAGAAGATGAAGCTGAGCTTGCTTTTTAGCGATTAACAGTCTTGGGGAAATTTTTTTTTTTTACCTTCATGCTTTATTTATGGAGCTATTGTTTTCACCTTTGTTTACACTTTTTGGAAGAGGGACTATTTTTAATATTTTTGTGTAACGCCTTTGTGGACCTTTACATATAAAACCAAATAAAGCAGTAGGTCAATGTTCTCTCTCTCACATATTATCTAAACTCCTCATTCATATAGAAGGGTTCCTGTGTATTTGTTTTAATTTAAATAACTTATTAGTAACACTTCTTTTACATTAGACATCATGTTTGGAATGATTGCTCTAGGAAATTGGTGGCAGAAGAATGGTTGCTTTTGGTAAAGCTAACTTTTTGGTAAAGGTAAATATTTGTTAGAACCAAAGATTCTAGTTCTTCATTTCTGCTAGAGTCAAAATGTCTGTGAAATCAAATGGTCATTTTAAGTTGGCAGTAATACGAAGGAGTGAGCCTGAAAATTTGATAGCAGGAAAGGACAATTAACTTTATATCATGCTTGATGGTCTAAAAGAACAATATGATGCTTGTGAAAGTTTGCTGTCATTTCACTTTACTCCTAGTATGTACCTGGACACGCCTATCTTTTGAAGATCTTGTGAGTACCCTCAACATATTGTAAAGCTTATCTACGTACACAGGTAACAAAAAATAACAAAGCTACACCATACTGTCCTTCTGGAATACGATATAGCAAGAATACTTCAGCAGAAAGGAAAATATATCTCATTAAGTAAAGCATCACTTCTAAAATCTACTGTTAGTAAGAGAAAATTTCTGATAGATCAATCTATATATGTGTATTTTTTTTCAGTTAGCTCTTTGCTCTGTTATTGTGTTCTAATGATCTCTTGTTTCTGTAAAATGATAATGCATAAGCAGGATTACTTGGCATTCAACTGAAACATGGTGTTGTCAATCTTGCAAAGTATCCCCTGCAGAAAGAGCCCAATGTGGTAAAATGATGCTTGTAGGCAGATGAGGGGAGGAGAGGTGGGAAATAGAGGTGGTGGGGAATAAAAGTGACCAGGAAATTCAGACTCTTCTCAAAACTCCAAAGGGCCCTTGGGAAACGTTCATGAACTGGAAGGAATACATTTGGGGGAAGGCTAAAAGCTTAGAGGATAAGATCCATATGTTTCTCCTTTTACTTTGAATGATCACAGAGTGATCCTTATATAAGGATCTTCTAATAAATCATTTTTATACTTCTGGGGGATTTTGAGTTGTCTGAGAAGGTTAATATACATATAGCTTGTATAGCTATATGAAGTATGGATAAGTACTGGTTAGGCTGTGTTCCTTTTTTGAATAATTGCTGTGAGCAACTTCTAGTGAGTCAGATTTTGGTGGGTAATACAGTTTATTCCTGAAATGGTATTTTTTCCTTTGAATCAATGTGGATCTAGTCTCCTGAAGAGTCTCCTGTAAAGCCTCTTTACTCAGTTGCGTTTCATAGTGTTGTACCCTTGATAAAGAGTTAGTCATGGAATGATTTTCACATCATAATAAATTACATTCTAGGACTAATCTCTGAAACAATTTGCATGCAAAAGTAACAGTTCAGGCTTGTGGCCTTTGATATTCTGCACATTTCTTGTTTTATTTGCTTCTGTTTTCCTTTCTACCACTTTTTAAGTGCATCTTTATAACTGCCATCTGTATGCTCGTTCCCATTCTAAGTTTTTCTTTTTGTTTGTTTCCATCAACTTTTAATCTCTTCCTGTGCATCTAAGGTCTCCCATCTGAGCATAGAGATTGAAATAGCAGCCTGACTTTCAGAAGTGTTAAGCCAATGCAGAGCCTTCTGATTTGAATGGGAACTGGAACTGATCAGCCCTTTGAAAATGAACGAGATCAGTCTTGTCTAAAGGAAGCCAAGGTAATTTAAGTAACCTGAGTGACCCATGTTTGTTAAATATTTTCTGCAATCAAGATAATGGAATAATGAGAGAGTCATTATTTAACTTCGGCAAAACCAAACGATTTGTTTGGAGATTATGTTAACTTTAGACCAGTATCCTGAGGGAACGTGAGGCTAACAGACCACCCAGGGATATGAAAAATACTTATGCCTAGGATCCCTTGGCAAGTAAGGAAGCCTGTGTGTAAGACAGGTAACAACAATAAAGGTGATGACCAGTTGTTTGGAAAGGTAGAAGAGGGACAGTCTGCAGGAGGGAAGAGACACGATGGGTTTGGTTGTAGGTACACTTGTGCCTGGCCTCGTACCTTGCGTTGGTGGCTTAACTCCCTCGCTTGACCTTGGATCGCCTCCTCGCTCCAGATGGCCGGCAGTCACCAGCCAGGGCCATCCCTGGTCGCTGTCACCAGCCCTGCTCTGCTCTTCTTCCTCAGGTACTGTAGGAATGCTGTGCCTTGCTGGGGTGCCTTGCTGTCCCCCCTCCCCGGCTCCTGGCTGACCTTCCTTTGCAGAGCAGCCACTCTGGCTCGCTCCCTGACTGCTATAGCGGAGCTGCGGCAAGGGCCGGGACCTTCAGCCAGCTGCAGAGGTCTCAGGGTGGCTTCTTGCAGCTGTACCTCGTCAGGCTCATCCACCAGATCCAAGGCCACACAGCTGTGCTCTATCAGAGCTGCACCTAAACTTCTGGGGGGCTGGGGAGAGCTTGCAGAGGAGGATTACAGAGGAAGATGGATGGAGGCTGGTCAGAGCTATTACAGCCTGTCGATGCATGTGGGGCTCTGAATTTATCAGTCAGTGTACGAAAGAAACTGCTGCTCAGTCCTGTACCATCCCCAGATATTGTTATGCAGTCTGGTGTTTCTGGGTATAAGCTGAAATGTAACGTGTGACCATTTTACGTCACCTTGTAATTTATTGTCTAGAGACCTTGTACTTGGTGAGCTAAGTTTTAACGGGGAAGGCTTCAAGGTTTTTTCTGCAGAAGTGCGTTGCCAAATGATGGCAGTTTAGCTGAAAAACAGATTAGTATATATGTTCTCTTCCCTGTTTAAAGATGGTCACAAAGGGCTTGTGTCAAAAAAGTTTAAGATGTGCTCTCCTTTAACTATTTACAGGTCCAAGGACTAAACACAAGGTTAGGGTATGTTTGTGATATCAGACAATAAGGTGTTTTCCTAGGGGCAGTTACATGTTGCAAGAGGGTTTTTGCTGATGAGCAAATAGTATAACATTAATAGTAAAGCATCTGCAATAAGAAGTGTTAGCCTGTTCTGAAAGCAGCAAAAATACTGCTTCTACGTGACTTCTGACCAGGCTACTGAGTCTGCTCTGGTAGTTTGCTTTCACCTCTTTGTGTAAAGAGTGTTTTGTTTTCCAGTTGCTGGTATGTCACTTAATACAAGGCAAGACCTAAAAGCTCTTTATCCCTTCATCTTTCCTCCCTTGCCCACAGGATTAAAAGCTGTAAGAACAGGCTTTAAGGAAGTGCTTAGATGGGTTGGTCTTGTTCCGTTCTGCTTTAATACCCTGTCAAAGCTACTAGGATTTCACCATAGTGTTCTGCTTTAAAGACCTTTTACAGTTTCTAACTAGATCTTCTTTTCCATATATTTTCTCTTACCGGTCCCAAAAATTCACCACAACACTGCTTTTTGTTTGGTTGGTTTTAGGGTTGTAACCCCCCCTGCCCTGTTAATTACTGGTATTTTTTCTCAGTAAATGTTCAGGAGTCCTGTGCATGGAAAACAGTATTTAATTATCTTGTCTATGTGTAAAAAAAAAAAAAAAAAAATAAAAAATTATATATATTGTCTGTCTTGGCACTTCTTTGGAGTTATATATACTATACAGAGTTGCTGTTATTTATGCTGTGTCTGTAATTTCATTTCCTCCCTCAGACTGTATGTAGCAATTAAACCTCTTAGTAGTTTTAATGTCTGTTTATTCACATCTGTGGTTATTGATGGCTGGGTAAGTTCGTGCAAGCTCTTGTCTGTTAACAACATACACGTGGCTTTATCTTCGTTGACCTGAAGTCACCTTTCTTGCTACTTACAGTCCTATTCCTGAAGCCATTGACTTAGTTTCTAAAATATTTTATTGTGGTTTGAAGTACCACATGTGCTTTCTAAAAAAAAAAACCCCAAAAACAACAACAACAAAAAAACCCCATCAAATGGCACACTCCAGTCCTATTCTAATCTTTTTTTCTTTGTTGGGTCAGTGTTTCTCAGTCAGTCTGAGATGGAGAAATGATAGTTGGAGCATGAGATTTCCTGCATTTCTAGTATGTGTATGAAATTACATAGATAAACCATGGATTCAAGAAAAAACTGTGGCATGGAGCAGTGTTACCATCCTGATAACAGGAAAAAAAGCAAAGCTTTAAAATTTTAATGAGGTGTGAGTTATGTAAGTATACTCCATTTTTGATGGTCTGAGTATAATAAAAGTATAAACCTGTCAGTCTTATTTAAACATGATAACTGCATCTTTAGAAAACTGAAAATGGTGCAGTAGTTTAAAAAAAATAGTGATAGTATATTGTAGCACAATTATCATGTCCGTTCAATATTCTTGGACTCACTGCCTTGAATTTGTGATTTTTAAACCTCATTTCTCTGGGCAGCCATTTCTAGGTCCCAGGGTAGGATCTTTTGAGTCATGCTTACTCTTTTCATGAAGAACAAAATATCCTGTCTTTTATAGAAGCCTTTCATTTTATGAACCTGGAGAACTAAGATGTAGCTATTATCAGAAAAATAGACCTTTGTATCATTGGCACCCAATTTTATCTTGAGTCTTAAGTAATGTTATTTTTTTTTCCTCAGATCTGGATTTAATGAACTTCTTATAGCCATCAGAATATTAACAAGAAATACTTGCCTGATTTTTTTTTCCCCTCCCCCTTCTCCAAGTGAATAAGTGAACTGTTTTTACCATTTCATTCTCATTCCCTGCTAAACTTACGAGTTGTAAAAGATGGCATATGTGAGAGTCCAGTGTTGATAGCTCTGGGGCATGCCTGGGAAAAGGACACAGCAAAGGTTTAGAGCTGAATTTGGGGGGGCAATCATGTTTTGGTGGGTTTTGGCAGAGTAATGATCTGTACAGCAGGCATGACCCGGGGAGCTGGGATGACTAAAGTAAAGATGTGCCATCTTAAATTAAAGTCAGTGCCATAGTTTAAATGCCATTTAAAAAGAAGCAAAAACTACAGACATGGGATGATAGAGGACAGGGTGGGAAGAAACTTTGTATTAGTTAATTTATTGTTGTCTGTGTTCTTCATGTAAAGAGACAGGATGGCTATTTTCTCATTTTTAGTTGCAAATCTGTTTGATAGCCTTATGTGTCAGTATTTTACTAGCTTATTCTTAATGTCATATGATTTTCTTTGCTTTGACTTTATTGAAAGACTGTAATACAGAGTCAAATTTGGCTACTACCCAAATTATACAAATGTTGGTTATACAGAGGAAAACTTGCAAGAGTTAGTCACCTTCTGATGTGTCAGTTTGGCTACTGTCGAGGAGTGCCTTGTGAGGAAGGAGAAGAAAAGGGGGAATTTCAGAGAGCCCGTAGAGATGATTTTGAAATGGTAATTCAAGGGTAAGTTTTGCTGTTTGTAGTCAAAACTCAGTGATAAAATTGACTGAATTAAGTGATCTAGAATTTAATCCTGTATTTGTGATGGGGAATTTTGATAATTTAGATAGTTTGTCTTCAATTTACTGCACATTATAGATGTGTATATTCATATATAGAGGGATGTGTGTTGAGGTGCCCTGTGAAACTATATTGAACCGTGTTGGTAACAGTAAGGAAAACAGCTTAATATTTTAATAAATTTTTAATGGCTGTTACATACACTTCCATATTTGTGCATGTAACATCTCTATTAGATATCTGAAAAACCTGGTGTATTGAAGCAGAGTTATTCAGAGACACACAGACTGCAAGAGCTACTCTTCTGTATATAAAAAGTCTGTAACCTTAAAAACAGCCTTAGCAGGAAACACAACCCCAAAGCTAAAACTCCAGGCTTTTTTTTTTTTTTCTTTTTTGGTGTTTGATCATCTGAATAACCTCTGTTGCAGGTGCAAACTCAGTTCCTACAGTGCGGTATCTGCGTACGTTATCTGGGCAACCAACACAAGGGCGCATAAAAAGCACTTGGGGTCCGGGTCGTCGTTTCTGCAGGAAGATGCTTTTCTCCTACCCCCAGCCCCCGGTTCCTCTCAGCGGCCTCTGAAAACCGGCCCCGAGGAGCTGGCACGGCGGGCGCCGGGCAGCGGCTGCAGCGGTGCGGGAAGGCCGCGGGGCCGAGGCCGGCCGCTCTCGCTCTGGAAGGGGGGGGGAAGCGCCTGAAAGGGCTCTCCCGGGGCTCCGCCGCCGGCCGAGGGTGAAGGAAGCGAACCGGAGCTGCGGGCCGTCCCGCTCGGCCTCCCGCGCCCGCCGCCGTTCGCTCCTGCCCCGCTCCATGACGGCGGCGGGCGGAGCTGCCCCGCCGCCAAGATGGCGGCCCGGCCCGGCGCGCCCCCGCCTCTACGGCGGAGGGCGGGACTTCCTGCGGCGGGGCGGCGCGCAGCCGCGATGGTGGAGGCGTGAGCGCGGCGGGCCGGCGGCAGGCACCGTCCCCACGGGGCGCGGCGGCGGCCCGGGCCGGGCATGGAAGTGGAGAAGATGGATGAGAATGAATGGAAGTACCACGGGGAAGGCAACCAGAGCCTCGTCGTCTCCCACTGCCAGGTGTGGGGGGGGGGGGGGGGGCTGCGGCGGGTAACGGCCGGCGGCGCGCGGGCGCCCCTCCCTCCCTCCCCTCCCCCGCCCCGCCGGGCCCGCGTGAGGGGGGGGCGCCGCCGCCTTCCCTCAGGGGCCGCGGCCGCGCCGGGGTCTCCACAGGCCCCGGGCCGGGCCGTGCCTCGCCTTGCCTCGCCTCCCCGGGCGAGCGCCTGCCGCCAGGTGCCCGGGCCTCTCCCTCGGCGGGAGCGGCCGCCCGGCCCCGCCGGCCTCCCTCCCCTCCGTCCTCTGCCGAAGTAGTTTCTCCGTTCCGGGCGGCGGGTGTTTGAGCGCTGAGGGGAGCGTGAGGGGAAATGGGGCCCGTCCGGTGGGAGAGAGCGGGAGGCGCTTTCCTCGGTTCTCCCCTACGGCTCGGAGGGGTAGTGGAAGGGAGAGCAGCTGATGACTAGACAGCTGTCGTCCGGGAACGGGAGTTGTGAGGAAAAGTACTAAAAATTTCCCTTTTCTGACATAACGCCCGTGTCCGTGCAAGTGGGACAGAAGGAAGAAATCCGGGGAAGGATCGTTTTTCCTTTTGTCGCTGACTCTTCTCCTATACGAGAGTTTGGACGCTTGCTGCAGTGCTGAATTGGGACTCCAGAATATAATTTGGGTTTCGGGCTTGGCTGTAGACCTTCTGTGTGAATGGGCCGGTCATTTCATCTCTCTGCTTGGATTTACCTTTTGGGGGTTCTTTGGTTGGCCTGAGTTGGGTTTGTTTGGGTTTGGTTTAAATTAAAAAAAAATAATGAAACGGATTCAGCATTTTGGTGAGCGGTCACAATTAAATGAAGCTAAATCCAGTCAAGCGAATTCTATGTCAGTTTAAAAAGCACGTGTTCCTTTGACTGCTGTCACTATGTTCTTGCCCCGCTTGTATGTGTATTATTTACTTAATATATTGGGATATGTGTCGCTTGAAAGAGTTTATTCTTTTTCTAAAAACTCCTTGTGGCTATTTTTTGCCTTAAAAATTTATTTGTATTTCAGTTTAAATTCTGGTATGGATTTGTCACAGAATGTTCTTGATACTTAGTAGATCTAAACCCATTAAAGCCAAAATGATAAAACGTAGGCTTTGTGTGGGGAAAAAAAAAAAAATCTACAATAAGAGTTGAATCCTGAGAACCATGGGTTTTTTATAATGTCTGAATGAATGACTGAAAATACTGGATTCTTCTGATGTCTGTTTTCTGGATTATAAGCATAAACTAGGTGTAAAAAATATTAACAAATACCAAGTCTGAGAAAATGCTGGAAATCTGATGGTGCTCTGCAAACTTTAGGAGGGGCACTTCTGTGGCTCATGTTTCTTCCTTCTCTTTCTTTGTATAAAATATTTTTTAAAAGATATTTTTGTTACAAGAACACGCATGTTTTTGTTTCTTGTCCAAATTCTAGCTTTGAAAAAGGCAGTTTAAGAAATACTTAGTCACTGGATGTTAGGGGTCACAACACGTAATAGATTAATAGTGATGTAGTTGTGATATCTTTAAAGACGGGGAAAGTGAGGAAGTCTGCCAGAGACTCGGAGCAGTTGCTGAGTGTGTCAGTTCTCTTTTTAACAAGATGCTAAAACTATAAGATAGTGTGAATGTGAAATAGATATGATTTTTCTTTTATAGACAGTTTTGAATCAGTAAAACTTATGTCTTAGAGCTTTGTGTCTACTGATGGCGAACTCTTGTAAAATTGGAGCATATAAAATACTGTTTAGATGCTAATTGTTACTTTGTGCCTCTTACAAACAGGACATACTTGCATGACTAATCATCGTTCTTGTGATCTGATGTCAAGTCATTCTCAGGTTTGTGTGAACAGAACAGCATCATAATTAAGACAGTGAATTTCATTTTAACTGTCCTTGCTTCATTCTGTATCTCTTCAGTTCATGTTTTTTGTGTACAAATGCTAGCAGGAGGGATAGCGATTTGGTTGTGGCAAGGGAGATGTGAATGGATGCTCAGATATAAGTGCCGGGGTTGTCAGTGAGAGGCCAGGGTGGAACTGTGTATGTGCTTATTGTTTCCATGTTCTCCCTTTTGAGTGCAGTTGTATTTTGGAATGTGGGGAGGAAGCTGGTCCCTACCCCTGTAGGTCTGAGCCTCTCTTCCTTGCTGCTTCTGGAAGATCTGAGAAGTTTTAAAAAGCAAAACAGCAACAGAAAAATTAATCCCTGTCCTTCTGGAGAAGAGGGCAGAAGCTTCTTTGCCTTTTATGAAGTAAGATCCATGGTGTTTTGTTTCAACTCCTGCCCTCTGGACCACTCTCCGAAGCACTGATAACAGGTACTGGGCAAGGGCGTGTATCAAGGACACAGGGTGTTTGGGCTGGGCTGAGCAGGCAGCCCGGATGGACGCCCTTGTTCTTGGGTGTGTGGAGTGTGACTGGATTGGGGTCAAGAGCAAGGGGAACAAGGCGTGCATCGTCAGTTCATGATGCTCTTGTGTGTTTAAGGCTACGCTTATTTCTTTGGTTTGCTCCATTCCCTGTATCCTTCCCTTAAGACATGAATGTAACGCATTGTTAATCCAGAGTTAGTACAGTACCAAAATTAAAAACTTGGTCATAGAAGAGTCACATGCCCAACAAATAGCTCTGCTAGTGATGAGCTGATAAGTCCTAGACACAGGCAACATGCAGCCGTGTTTTCCAGTGCCTTTGAATGGTGGCATATAGACAAAGGTTTGTCTGACAGTCAGACATTGGCATTCTGTGGAACACGCTCTGTTGTTGCGGTGAAAGTGGTGTAAAGTACTGCTCGATGTGCTCTTTCCTCTTACTGGTTGTTAATGCTGCAGAATGCAACAGTGACCAGAGTCTCCCTGTGTGCCTGTGCTCCTACAGCCTGTGGAATGCCATACTGAGATGAGTGGCTGAAATCACTGCAAGGGCATCTCTCTTTCTTATTCATGCAGTTAAGAAGAGAGGACTTAGGGTACGGTCTAGTCAGCACGTCTCTTCTTACAGTGATAGTTTTACAGTTACTTTAATTAGTTCTCCAGCATTTAGACAGTGATGTGATGAATGAAGATGGAATGCCTGCCGAGCATTTCCAGTTACCATTGTTATCTCTGGAGCTGCATGCTTGCTTGCTTGATGCATACTCGAACTTCTGCTTTCATGGATTTTTAAAATTTCAGTTCTGATGAATCTAAAATTCTAAGAGATGTACAGTATTGTGGTACAAATTTCTTTGTTGATAAAGTTTTTCCTGTTGGTTTTTATTGCAGCTGTGATTAAGTTAAAACTGAGTTGTGGTAAAAAAGCTTTTGTATAGTCTTGCAACCTGCTGAAATGCTTCTAGTAGAAAACGAACAAAGACAGCTTTTCTACCTCATGAATTTAGTGAGAAGTACAACTGGCAACTCCGTTTGGTTAATGAAGACAGCGCTTGAGACGTTCGGAAAGATAACTGAAGTACACAAAACCTACAAGTTCATTCAGGCAGTGTCTGTATGATCCTTGTCCATTGGTTGCAATTTCGAATATTTGGTTGAATCATAGCATCCTCTTCAAATAACTTATTTGCCACCCTTTGTGCTATACAGTGAATTGTCTGGTTACTTGTTCTAGTTGCTGTCTCAGAGGTGCATAAAGTGCTGCAGTACAGATACAGCTCTACAAACCCCCAACCAAGCACCATCATAGACAGCCAGACGGTTTAGAAAGGATGCTTCTTACTCCCTGCATTTTTACTGGATTGTTGCTTCTTCCACAGCAGATTTGGCTTCTGATTTAAAAAGAGGGCTAAACCATGCATTCCCTCCTCCTCTCTGCTTTTGAGCAGCAGAGAGGGTTCAGAGGAACTGCTGTAGAACAGTTATCTTCTTGTAAGCTGTTGACTCTTTTTAAGGTGGAGATACCTAGTTTTTCAGAAGTGAGCTGGAAATCCTCATTTGTAGTTCTGCGTTTTAATCAGTTGTTTGCTCTTACAGAGACACTTAACACTTCATTTCAAAAGGCTTCAGGAGATGTTTGTAGAAGTAGTGTAAGCAGCTCTAGAAATAACGACTTCTAGTTCCTTTCACTGTTGAAACATATGCTTGCAATCCCCAGTTTTTGCTTTATGAAATAAAGTATGTACATTCCTCATGTGCATCACTGCAGTTGATTTCCAGTCATTTTTATTTTTTGCATGTTGGGATATTATGGTAACCAAATGCTTAATTTTGATATATGGTTGAACATTAAGCTTGTGTTTCAGGGTGTCTACTGGGAGGTGGTACAAGAAGAGGAGGGTTTTTTCCTAGCTTGTTTTTTTTATTCAGTGAGATGATCTAGAGGAACCTTGGTGTGTGCTTGCAAAAGGTTGTGGTTTGTATCTTCAGATGCCTTGATTGTTAGTAATGATCTACTACTTGTCTTGGAGCACTTGGAGATATCTGTAACAGATATCCTTGGGTTTTGGTATGGGACTTAATTAGTAAATGCTTAACCATCTCAAGAGCATATGTAAGCTTACAAAATAGAAAAAGGGGGAGGGAAGGTAGATGGAGAAGGTAAATGAAGCAGAGCTAAGGAGATTGGGTGAGGGAGTCAAGTCAGATAATCAAACTTGCAGAAGATTCCCAAAGTTGGTGCCTGTAGTAAGTGAATAATATCTGTCTCTTCTCTTTGATTTGTTTTGGTGGTTTGTTGTTTTTTTTTTTCCCTTCAAGACGTATGGGTAAAGATGGAGGATACCACAGTGCTGCTTTCGCAGGCATCCTTCCCGATCCTTGTTCTGACTTCATAGGATACTGTAAAGAGCGAAGTCTTCTAGGAGAGAGGGGTATCTTGTGTTTTAACAGTAGTCTTTGATTTCACTGTATTTGTAACTGCTTCTGCTGGCAGCTGCATTATGATGGCTGCAAAGTGTGTGCAGAAAGACACTTTCTGCATATGGGGGAGATGGATTTGGTGTTGGTTTTTGAAATAAAATAATTCTGCTAATGAGGGGGTGCTTTGTGTCAAATCAGGCTAGATAATTGTTCCTAATACTGCTTTTGCAATATGAAATAGTTTTCATGTGGTTGGTTGGTTTGTTTGTTTTTAAGAATAATGACAAATTATTCTTACTGAAAGATTTTGTCATAATAAACTTACTTTGAGAGGACCATTAACAAGATTGTATGTTTAGACACAGGGGGTTTTGCTGAAAGAGTGAAAAGCTTATGGTCAGAATTACTAGCTAGCTGCAGCTTTCCTATTTGGTCTTGTTTGGCAGAAAGGGAGTGATGCTGATCATCAATTTCTGTCTTGTTGAATCTTCTTAAGACATTTTTTCTGATGATGTCATTTTGTACAAGTTCAAAAACCTGCATGTCCTGTTTCTTCTTCCATTGTTTTTCTATGTGGAGTTGGCTGGATCTGTTTTGTCCTGTTGAAATTAGTGTAAGTAAAGTATTGCCCCCAAAACTTCCAAGTTGTTCCTGAGAAATTCCAGATCCCTGACTATAAAGCAAACTTTGTTCAGTTGCCTTCTGGTTTTTCTTCAGTTGTGTTCTGTTTGGTTTTTTTTCCTTAATGTCTGTGGAACAGTGAACTAACATCTATGAATGTCTTTATTTCAAGGAAACACAGAACAGACTGCTGATTCCTGTATTAAAGAGTCTTCAGGTAGGGGAAAAACACTGAAAAACTAGTTGCTGTTCCTTGTGGGTGTAAATACAACAGTTTATTAACAATGACCTTCTCTGAATATTGCTCTGATTTAAAATATGCACAAGTTACGGTGTCTTGGTTCTTTCACAGTAAGAAATTGTCGGAAAAGGAAAGATGCAACTTGTATGTATTGAATTTTATTTTGACTAATGGGAAAGACAGTTTTGGTAAGACTTGAACTTAAACGTTTTTATATCCTTGAGGAGATTCTTCTATTTAAATTCCAAACCTATGCTGATTCTTATTTCTGATGGATTTCATGCTCTGGATGTGTCCAAAAGATTCACCAAGGCTATGTCATGTAATATAGGGGGAAATTTTGCATCCAGTTCTGTAGAATTTTCTGGAGAAAGCAAAATTTACATGTGAAGGGCCATTAAAACCTCTTCTTCTTTCTTGCTAGTTCATAGGGCATTTCTTTGACCTGGTTTCTCCAGCATTGTGTTCTTTTGGGGGTGCGCATATCTAAACATTGTCTAGCAAAAAAACCCCACACCTGCACACCCTTTGCCTACTTAGTAGAAAAAGGACAAGAAAACAGATTGATGACTAAACATAATATATTGCTTTGTTCCTTCTTTCCTAGTTGTAATTGCTTTTTAATTTATTTTTTTATTTATTTATTGTAAGCAAGTAGAGGAGCTTCTGCCCAAATTTACTGAAGCAAGCAGCTATAAAAACCAGTTGAAAAGCCAAGTATGTGATCAGGGTGTGTCATCTGTGGAAAAGAAAGGAAGAGATGTCTGCCTTGCTGTAAACAACAATTAAGTTTTTAGGAACAGGAGGCAATCACCAGTCTGAGTTGGAATTCAGGACCCTGTGTGGCACCTGTATGAAACTGTATGTTTCCTTGGTTAACTGATATTTACATATACATGTATGGTCACTGGGGAGAAAAGGAAGAGAGTTTTGTATTTGTTTGTATGTGGTTCTTTGGCTAAACTGGTACAATTGCAATTGTAGATGTCGTAACTAATTGGACTAACTCTACTTGAGTACAATCTACAAAGCTTTTACTATAAACGAAGAATTAGAAGTTGGAAGCACTTCCAGTTCTGTGGATTAGCTGCAAAGCTTTTTTTGACCCAAAAGAAAGTCAACAGCTTGAGTCAACATCTATGTAGAATTTTGATTCCATATTGGGATTTCAATTCCATATTGCACTAGTGTAGTTAAATTTACATTTTCCTTGGCTTTACCAGGTTTCTGCACTGAAAGGATGCTCTGAATGCAGTGCAGTTTAGTAGTATCTTCCATAAAGTGAAAGGGAAGGTGGCACTGGGTAGCAGGACTGAATGTAGAGAGGAGAAAGAACAGAAAGGCAGCAATTAAAACTTTTCTTACCATATTAGTGCCTTAGGTTCTATAGATGCAGAGAGGAAAACATAGCATGTGTGTGGAAGGAGATGGGAGACAGAAACACTGCAAATCTTAGGTCTAATACTTTAATGTAATATGACAGAGATACTTTAACTGTAGCAGCAGCAACACCACTCTCTTCCACCCAGAATACTTTTTTTCAGAGGTGTTGTCTTATTGTGCTAATAAGAGTGTTGGAGCAGACCTGTCTTCTGGTGGCTTACTTTGGAAATTTGAACTCCACTTTATGCCTGGTTTCTTTCTTTTTTTGAGTGACTTTTGAGAATGCTGAAGGCTATATGCAATGCAAATGTAAAATAAGTCCCAGTTTTGCAGATGTCATGGTTTAAGTCCAACCAGCAGCAAAGCACCATGAAGCTGCTCGCTCACTCCTCCCCCCCACCCCTGTTGGCATGAGGAGGAGAAAATATAAAGAAAAGCTTGCTGGTCAAGACAAGGACACAGAGGGATCAATCGTCAATTATGGTCACGGGCAAAAAACAAACTCAACTTGGGGAAGAACAAAAACCAATTTAATTTATTATTAATCAAATCAGAGTAAGATAATGAGAAATAAAACCAAACCTTAAAACACCTTCCCCTCACCCCTCCCTTCTTCCCGGGCGCAGCTCCACTCCTGATTTTCTCTACTTCCTCCCCAGCAGCATGGGGTTACGATCAGTTCATCACACATTGTCTCTGCTGCTCCTTCTTCCTCCTCACTTTTCCCCTGCTCCAGCATGGGGTCCCTCCCATGGGAGACAGTTCTCCATTAACTTCTCCAGCATAGGTCCTTACCACAGGTTGCAGTTCTTCACAAACTGCTCCAGCATGGGTCCTTTCCATGGGCTGCAGTCCTTCAGGCACAGACTGCTCCAGTGTGGGCTTTCCCAAGGAGTCCCGGCCATCTTTGGGGGCACCCCCCTGCTCCGGCGTGGGGTCCTCCCTGGGCTGCGGGTGGGCAGCTGCTCCCCCGCTCCCCTCCATGAGCTGGGGGGGACAGCCTGCCATCTCCCCATGGGCTGCGGGGGCATCCATCTCCTCAGGCGCACCTCCTCCCCCACCTTCTTCACTGACCTAGGTATCCGCAGAGGGGTTCCTCTCACATTCCAATCCCCCTGCTCACTGGGGGTTCCCCTTCTTAAATCTGTTCTCCCAGAGGCGCTACCACCGTCGCTGATTGGGTCGGCCTGGGCCAGAGATGGGTCCAACTTGGAGCCAGGGTAGCTTCTGGCAGCTTCTCACAGGAGCCACCCCTGTAACCCACTCCCCCGCTACCAAAAACCCTGCCACACAAACCCAAAACAGCAGACAAGCTCAGGAGGTAGCCTTGACTAAAAATGGTCTTGTTTTTTTCTGTTTGGGTTCTGAGCTAGCTCAAACTCAAGTGAGTTTCTTTTCACAGTTGGTGAGATCAAGTCATTATCTAAAAAGCATTTTTTTTGTCTGTTTCGTAAATGCAGTGATGGTGGAGTTCAGAAGACTACACTTTGCCTTCTCTGTGCTGCATGTGTATCTTCCCTTAGTCAACAGCAGTAGTGGGTTGGTTGCTTTGGTGAAATAAGTTGGCTGACCCATAAGCTGTATAGAAGTGGTCAGCCTAACAGCCTATTTTATTCACTCCTTCAGTTCCTTCCTCCCTTCCAACTTTTCAGTGAGTGTTTTCTTTGCCTCAGGGTACTGAGATACTCAATAACTGTGTTCTGACCTCCTGGGTTTGCTCAGGAAGGAACAGAGACACTGCATTTGATTGAACAGTTGCCTAAGACTTGCTTAGTTTTCTTCTAGCTGAGGTGTTCAAGATGCTTGGGATTACCAACTTGTTCTAACTCTCCATTTTATTACTTAACTTCATTCTAATTCCTCTTACTGTTTTGACTTTTTATTTCCTCCCTTCCCTATTAATATTTTCCTGAAATGCCTTGTTGCCCAAACATAAAACAGCTGACTAGGCAGCTTAATGCTGCAAAGTTTATGTTGTTGATGGGTGGAGGTTTAGACCAGTTTAAAGGAAGGAAGCTTAGTACATGTTTTCATGTTTTCATGTTCTCATTGGTATAACTCACCTGTTTGACAGATGGATGAGCTATTTGATACACTGTTAAATGTTAAGGACCAGGTTTTTTCTTGCTTGTTTTTAACAGCTAGAATATCAGGGACATCTACTGTGTTACCCAGACTGTAGTAATGTATGCTGAGGGCCAGGCATCAATAGGCTTATTCATTCTGTTCTCTCTCTGGTATATGTTTCCACCTAGTACCAGCAGGTGTATCACTTGATATCATTTCAGCTACTGTGATGAGGTGGCTTAGCTGAAGGGCAAACATTTCCTTCTCACTTATGGCTAGTGCAATCATAAAATTCTCTTGGAATTGCTATCGTCTGCATGTTGCAAGGTTATACAAAGCTTAGCTATAAAGTGAAACCTGAGTTAGTGCTGAACTATCATAGAAATCTAGATCATAACCAAGCAGGGAAAAAAGTGGAATGAGTACCTGAAGTCTGATGCAAGCTGTGAGCTCTGTGCTAAAGAAAACAAGTATCGTGGTGCCGTTGCTTCCAAATAATGGTTTAACATACTGGATGGTGTCAAGCAAGGTGCTATGCCAGAAATTCTTTATTCATGTAAAGAAATAAAAAGATTGTTCTTAGAGGACTCGTATGCTAAATAAGAGTATTGTTCCGATTTTTGAATGCTTCCTTGCACTTTGTATGAGCAATTACTAAACTTCCTCCGTACTGGCAGGAAATGTAGCTTTCCTCACTTTGTTTTGTGTGATCTTATCCACCTTATACAGAACAAAACTGGGTTGGAAAACAACACTTGTATACAATATACTGCGTGTACTTGATTCAAAAGCTGCAAAATTTTCCAGGGCTTAGTTTTTTTTCATCTCCCACATCCCTCCACATTGCACAGCACGCTGACACCCTGGATGAGGAGACCTCTAAAAATGTCTTGTCTCGAGTATCATAAAGGTAAGCTTTTGATTGAAGTGCCTGGGCAGTGTGGTGGGCATGTTTTTACTGGATTCTATTAGTTCTCAGAAGAAGGAACTCTCCTCTGTGCAGCTGTCTTCTCTGAGATGTGAAAGTGACACCTCTTTGTCCACTTGCCCCCCCCCCCAATTGCATTTTTTTAATAGAAAACCATTGTTTTCTGCTTAAATCCCTCAAACTAGAGTTGGAATTGAAGGGTTTGTGGAATGTAAATTTGGAATAAAAATTGTTGGAATAATTTTTGTAGTTGGCGTATACTGCAT
This sequence comes from Haliaeetus albicilla, assembly GCF_947461875.1. Taxonomy (NCBI): domain Eukaryota; kingdom Metazoa; phylum Chordata; class Aves; order Accipitriformes; family Accipitridae; genus Haliaeetus; species Haliaeetus albicilla. Next base: position 20,564,106 of record NC_091506.1, read on the forward strand.
GCAGATCCAGTGTGCTACTGCAGAAATAGTTTTATCAGCAAAATAGTTCTGTAGTTCATATTTAGTATCATTGAAACTGTCATTAATTAGTATATGTATATCACTGTGTTGAAGTAGGGCTTGAGTGGCACTTTGGTGTAATTTAACCTGTCTCCCTCTCTTTGACTGAAATTCAGATAGAATGCACTTTTTGTAGGTGTCCTTCCTGTTCATTGTTGTAAATCCATGATGATTTGATTGTGTTGAGTAACTACAATGGTGGTAGAAAGTTTGGCATACTTAAGAGCTGTGTTCGGTAAGATCTTGATAGCTCTTTAAGTTCAGCAAAAGACAATGAATTAACTAGTTTTTACTGTATAAAGAAATTCAAGAGCCTTTACAGGCACTTTTTTCTCTCTAAAAATAGTCAACTTCTTATCTTTACCTCCTTGAGTAGTAGTTGGTGGTGGTGTGGTTAATTGGTTGCAACAAAATAGTATAGTAATAATTGTAGGGAAAGTTTTGTTACCAGTCTTTGAGAGTGTTGTTCACGATTGGAAGCTCGTGACTTTTATATGCACAACTTTAAAACAAACGTGGGTTTTCTTGTTCTGCTTGTATATCACGTGCCTTTTCAAAATAAATATATTGACAACAGAGTATGGTGGACGGGTAGGTAACTTTGTGATGTAAAATTGTGTGTAGTGCTTACAAAAATACTGGTGAGTTTTTAGATACCACAATTTATGAGACCGTGTGGAGTAAGGAGATGATGGGTGTGGGAAGAGGGGTGGATTTCCTTTTGGGACTTAAAAAGTTGCTTCCCAAAGTGCCTTGGTTTCTACCAGTAGATCTTGCATATGTGAACACAAGTTGGTAATCAACTACGTAAGAATCTTTTCTAGTTATACTGGGCAGTTGCAGAACTAGATGTTAGAGTAACGCTTTGCCTCTAGACAAAAACAGTTAATGCATGCTGTTTAGAATAATAATAGAGTAATAACAAATGACGTGAACCTGCTTATTTGGAAAAGCAGAAGCTGAAATGATGTTTCCCAGGCTTTGTGTTTGGACAGGCTAATTCTTCATATTTTCGTACGGAAGCTTATTTTAAAACCATGTGAGCTGAGGTGGTAACAGCAGAAGGATACATGTCTTTCTGTACTTCTAAACAATTTTACTAGCATTTGAGCTTGTTTATATAGAAATTTTCCTATTTCTTTCACTGGCACCAGCTCTTATACAGATTTTGTTATTAATGTAGCAAGAGACGGAAACTTGAAAAAACCTCAGTGATGCAAACAAGGTTTTTCTCTGAAGGGGAATATCAAGATTATAGATTTGCCCCAGTTGCGTTCAGCTTGCGAAAACTCTCCAGTTCAGGAGGCCTACATGGTAGTATCTTATGACACTGAAGTTTAGAAGACATTTTGGGAAAATATAAGGCCAATATCAAACATCAAGCTGTAAAGAAATAAATGGAAGTGCTTATCCTGGTTTCGTAATGCTACTGTCTAATCCAAAGTACGTGGATTGATGCCAGTCATATTTTGGCCGAACTACTTTGATTTTGAATTTCACTAAGAAAGATTAAAATAATAGCTATAGTAACTGCTTTGGAGAAGAAAAATTCTTGCAGATAACCTTCTTGGGGACTAAGACCAGCAAACTATTTTTTCCCAAGGTACATTAGGAGAAGAGTTGTGTGTACGCATCCCTGTGTTTCTGTGATGCCAGTGACTTCTTTGAGTGTATTTTTGCAGACTCTCCCACAGCTTCTTGTCTCCCTATTGGCAACATTAACTTTTCAGTTATGATTTAACCCAAACAATTGTTTCATGGTAGGGTGTTAAAGAAGTGTTTGCCTTTCCTGGTGGGACTGTAAGCTTAAGGCTGGAGTCTCAAAATGCTGTGGCTTGAGACGGCGCTCCTCCAGAACATCCTGCTCATCAGAACGTCCAGAACATCAGTGCTCCTGATTACATCATCTTGGCAGTCGAGCGACTGAGACACACACAAGTTTTGGTATCCTTGTTGCTGTCGTTTGAGTTTTCTGTAACAATTGGTAATGGTTTTTATTGTAGCCCTAGTATGGTCCTGGATGCCAATAAGAACGTTGTTTGTTATCTGTTATCAAACTGCTGTGCTCTCATGTGAGAGTTGCACTTAAATTCTTTACTTGAAGAGTAAGAGCAGTCATGTTTGATATTGTGATGGCTTTTTTTTTTAGTCATTTGTGACTAACTAGATGCTGAACATACTTGCAGAGAAAGGGTTGCAGGATTTAAAAAAAAAATAGACAGAATTCTTCCTTTGAATTCAGTATTTTTCTAGTTTGTCTTGCTTCTTACAAAGATGTGAAGCCTCTTAATGTTTCATGTGTTTCATTTGCCTACGTCCATGCATTGTTTCTTTTTTTCTCTGCTTGATTTTACAGCCTGTTTTTTTCATCTTTTTGGCTGTATGGGACTATTATCCAATTAACTAAACACTTTGATGGTAATAGTGCATTGATGGAAGTGTTGTTAAGCAGTGGAAGGGCTTACAGAGGTGTATGTAGAGAATGAAATTTAGGGAGCATTAGGATCTAGTTGATCTGATTCTCAAAGTGCTAAGGAGTAGTGACAACCTCTTAAGAAATCTGTTCTTTTCTGGATTAGGGCCATTCTTTTGCATGCAGATAAGCATGTTACATCTTTGTTCAATCTGTAAATACAAAAAAATCTGAGGTGTTTAAGATAACTGACAAAAACCCTTGTGGCAACAACCACCCACAGCATTTCCAAGTAAAGGATCAGTCAGGTGAATCAGTAATGCAATAACATGAAAAATGTGGGCCAATATTTTCAGCAGTAATAATTCTGAAACAGTTGGCATCTTTGACATCTGATGGGTTAACCTTTGTACTGTGGCAGTGTATTTGTGTAACTGTGTATTGAATTATACAAAGGGATGGAGCTAGCTGAAAACCTTCCCCCAAAAAAGAAAAGTGTTGGATGGGTTTTTTTTGTTTTTTTTACTCCAATCATCTAATAACCTTACTAAGGCACAGTGCAGGCCAACTGGTTGAAATGCATCTGTGGCAGAAAAGTTATGTTTGAACTTTGCTCTGTTTCCTTCTGACCTCTTTAGACAAGCAGTGTGGTGTTCTTTTGCCATATATAGTTTTGGTCATTTTATCCTAGCATGCCTCTTCAGAAATGATTTGGTAGGGAACAAATACTGTAGTGAGTCCTGTGAGAGCAATCAGATTTTCCAAAGCAGTGGTTGGAAGCTTGTTGGCTGGGAACTGATTAATAGATAAATGTCTGCAACACCCTTGAAATACTACAGGATCAAGTTTCTGAATTGATCAGAAGTGGTGATCAGATGACTCCATCACTGATCCACTTGCTTATGAATATTTAAAGTGGGGCATCCAAACAGTTGAAACACTAAAAATAACATACTGCATACACAGAGCGTACAGGCTCATCAGACCTGAGCTCTGTTATCTATGTGTATGTCTTAATGAGAGAAAATAAGTTAAGTGACACCCAGCAATCTTGTCAAATCCAGGTGATTGTAACTAGTGTTCAGTTTATCTAGTTTTTGTGACACTTATGCTGTTTAGATCTTGCAGGAAAAGTTGAATCAGAATTCAGCAAAGTATCCTTTTACCTGAGAGTGTTTTCCAGATGTGAGTGAACTACAAGGTCTATGCTGGTTTGAGACTTTTTAGATATTGAAGGGGCTGTTTCTGCGTGTCACTAGCAATGTCTGAATCTGAATCTTGTTTTGTTAGTATTTTGGATTACACATTGTCATCTGTTCTGCTTTTCTCCTCCTGTTCTTTCTCTACATGTTGGTAATAAAACTGCTGCTCTCTCCCACTCAGCACTGTCCAGAGACAGCTTTCAGCCCTGAAATATGGAATATATCTGGTGCTGTTGTGCTATAGTAGGCTTTTTAATGGCAAGTCATTCGGTAGGGAAAAATTAGATTCCATAAACCCAAAGTGTAACTATGACATTTTGTCTGCATTACCTTTGTCAGAGAATCTGAGTGTTAGTACTTTTTTGGTAAGGCTTTAAATAGAATGTAATCCTTTGGTGTGTCTAGGAAAGATCCAAATGGAGACACTGAGTGGCTAAGAGGTAACTCCAGAAAACAGCTGTTTGCCTCTACCTACTGTGGTGCCCAGTTGCTTTTATCCACATTTTATCTGAATAGCCTGAAGTACATCAGTGGGAGTAAATATCTTGAGGATCAGATATTTACTGACTAACTGGAGGCAGGGCTATGAGCTGCCTTGCCTAGTAAGGTTGCAGCTTCCTTAATACTGTGTCAAAATTTGATTTTAATATAAAAAGTCTGTTTACCAAGTGTAATGGTTAATTTCAGCAAGATTTTATTGAGAGAAAGATACTTCAGGTGACTTCTGTGATGGAAGACACTGTCTTAATAGGCTTAAGGAGAAAGGCCTAATTTACTTAGGACATCTACAAAATATTTTTATCCGAACTCTTAAAAATAAAGGCTGAGGATGTTTTTAGAATTTGTGCACTTTGAAAATATGATAGTAATTGTAAAAATGACAAAAATTAGTGTTTGTTGTTGGGTTTTTTTTAAGGTTATATGTTTGGAAACCTGCTGCATTTGTCCCCATGTTATATGTTTACTTTTTGGAAGTTTAGAAGTAGTAGGTTTTTAGTGTTTATAAGTAGAGCTGTGTAGCTACTGCTCGTAACTGCTAAGTGTCTCCTTAATATTTTTTAATGCTGTGCTGATACTGTAAGCAGATAATATCTAAGTGGGTCTTACTTTTTTTTTTTTTTTCCCCCAAAGACCTTTGGGGCAAAAATGATAGGGTGTTTTTCTGTTTGTTTGATACTGTGTTTTACGAGATTTTCAGAGCAGTGCTATAAGCTAGGGAGTATTTCACCTGTTAACTTGGTGACTGGACACGCAGAGTGGCTGCCTTGTTAAAGTGATGGCAAATCTGGGAACAGACATTGATGTATTTGATTTCAAGTTGAGTGAAATAATCATCTAAAATGCCTATTTTGCCTTTTTTTCCCCTTAATTTGTCAGATGAGGTAAATTGGGGAATCAAACAATTTTGCTGTTCAGGAATTATAATGTACTTAAATGCTAATGAAACCATATTCTTTCCTATCTTTCTTTAGCGCTGTGTGGTGCTGCGGTTTTTGAAGTCCCCACCAAACCAGAATAAGGTAAGACTCAGCATGTACTGTTGATAAAAGCCCACAGGTAAGCTAATAACCGGTCTGAGGAGAAACAGGAAACCTATGAAAGAACTGTGATAGGAGAAAGAATAAGGGGATGTTTTGAAATGTGCCTGTATTTCAGGAGTTTTGGCAACAGGAGGAAATTTGAGGTCCTCTTACGTAACTAAGATTATGTGACTGCTGATGTCAAGATCTTTGTGCAGGACAGATTATAAGACTGCAACGTGTAGAAGGTACAGCTTTCTGTAAGGATAGTTGTGGCAACAGAGAAAGTGCTAATGTTGCATATCAACGTAGGAGTGCAGTGATGCTGAGGAAGAAAGGAAAGTTTTACTGTCTGTTGCTAGGTGGGGCAGCAGAGGAACAGCACAGGAGTGGCGTCATGATAAAAGTCTGCTGTTGACTAACTATTCAGTAGCTAAAAACCCATGGAATTTGGATGAAGATATGAAATATTCACAGAATAGCCTTTGTCAGTGTTTGATTTTAGTGTCCTGTCTGTTGCAAAAAGAACACGGAGGGACACAGTCTACCAGTTTCTTGGAGCGTGGCAGAAGGTTTTTCTGCTTGAGAAGGAACTGAAGCAACTTACCTTAGATTTGCTTTAACAGGGATAAAAAATATCAAGAACCAAAGGTGGAGGGTAAAAGTGAAGTATCAACACAGTGCTCCAAGGAGGAAAAAAAGAGGGCAAAAGAGGCAGAATTTGCACCTCCTGCCATTTCCTCAGTTCTGTGAGTAGTCTTTAGGGCATGTTACCTGAGACAGGGAATGGCTTGAGTTACAGCAGCTGCTGAGCCACGGCTTTGTAAGGTTCAGTGGCAAACTGTTCTGATGAAATATAAAAAGCATTACAGCTGTACTGAGAGCTGGGGGGGATGGACGAGTGCTTAATTTTGGGAGAAAAGAAACCAGGATGAATGTAAAGTAAATGTATAGGAAGGGTGTTTTCCTTGTTTTGCTTTAAATTGGGAAGATGAATGCGAAATGCATTCAGTTTAGAAACTTTTGTCCCTTGTTAAAGTAGATCAGAGGAAACCAGGGGAAGGCAAAAGCCATGAACACAGTGTATATACGAGTTATTTGACAGCCTTTCTGCTACTATTTTACTTGGAAAAAAAGTCTGGTAAAACTAAAGTGTGATTCAAGTAAGTTTTTGATCTACTTACAGAGGCAGGATTTAAAAAAATAAATTCTGTGCTTCTGTAGTAGTCCAAGATAATAATGTTTAGAGTTTTTACAAGAACAGGGAAGAATTCAGTGGACTGGAAGAAAGGAAAACAGTGCCTATCTCAATTTTTAATATAGCAGGGGAGAATTAGACCACAAGTTTAAATAAAAAGTCACTCTATTGCCATTTATTTAAGAAAACAAAACATCAAGTACCAGCTTTTTTGCCGCCTTTTTTTTTTTGAAGTCCAAAGAGATTGTTGCATAGTAATTGTTTTTAAAAAATATTGACAGTGTGATGCAGTCGCAAAGGAAGCCAGGAAGTGACTTTTCAGTTACCCACCACAGCGTTGAAGTTGATAATACTTCTGTGGACTGCTTTGGCATGCATATAGTTTTTTGGATTGGGATAGCAAAACACAAGAAAAAAAAATCTCCTGAGCATGGTGTTCTGTGAGTATTTGAACACTGGTCAGGTTCTTGAATGTTGTTTTTTTTCCCCCCTGTGTGAGCAGATGAGTAAAATTGCTCAGAATCCTACAAAACATAGAGATAGATTCCAGTAGGTATTTCTCTGGGCTGTAGCTGATGAAGCACCGAGAGTTGGCTTTTTAGAAGTTTCTAAATACTTCTTAAGAAAAGTTGCTAACAGTTGTTAGCAAAACTTCCATTCAGAGCTGTCCCAGGCAGACGCGCTTCTCTTCTTGCTTATTGTAACAGCAAAAAGGCTATTTGTGGATGCAGGCAGTGGCGGAGTGTACCTCTGAAAGCATTTTAAACAGTGTCTCTCTTGAGTGCGTGCTCCAGATTGATAAATGCACACTATCAGAGCAAACTCCCCTGTTATATGTAGAAGTGTTAAATTTTGAGGAGAGCTGGCTTGTGGCCAGCTCCAGCAATTTGCATTTGCCTTGTATTGTGATTGTGTGGACTTTAGTGATAGACAATTCCTTTTGGCTTTGCCCTCTAAATAGACAATGATGTAATTTGAATTTATTTAATTATTCTGGAGATTTGATTTTTTTAAAGGATCAGGTTTTATTGGAGCAGAATGGAAGACTAAATATTTTATCTTTAGATCTGTAAAAAAGTCCTGGAGAATCAGAGTTTTGGGACAAACTTGGATGTAGCAACATAACAGCTGTAGAGGAGAAAATGTTATTTAGGTGTAATCTGTATTTCTGACTCATGCAAGATGAGTTAGGATATCAAGTGTTATATATCTGTGCACAACATTGTAGCTTATCCAGTGTAAACAACTCTGAAAGAAGCAGTTGAAGCAAAATATTTTCTAGTAAGATGCATATTGAAATTCAGATGTGGACAAATGTGTCTCGGTCTCTTCTGCTTAACTCCTTTGGAAAAGGTAAATAAGTCTGGATGCTGTTTTGCATTTATACTGTTTGGTTATGAATTTGGGACTAGATAATCTAGTAGTTAAACAAGGTGGTGTTATTGCAAATTGTAATCTTACTGTTACAATTCAGTGTTTTAATGAAAAATAATAATGTAACTCATGGGCTTGCATTTCTGGAGTAGAAAGTCAAATGTCGGGACCTGTGGAATGATTTTAATTGCATATTGCTAATTTTAGTGTATAAGTCTTCTGCATGAATGATTTTTTTTTTTCCTTTTTATTGTACAGAACTTACCTGATGAGTTTTAGTGTTTTGCTAAATGAGCTGGCAGTAGTAATGGGTCCTTCAAAAGCTTTTCATCTTAGTGGTTTTTAACATTGAAAGGTGATGCTTCAGTAACCCGTTAGTTGTTTTTTGTTTCTTGTTTAGTGTATATCAAACATATTTGCTCTTCAAAAGGAGGTGAGCAGGTGTCATAAGCTCGATTTGTAATTTTAAAGTTGCATTGATCTCTTTAACTGGTGAGTCTTTCCTTGTAGTAGGAGTAGTAGCAGCAGTGAATGTCCTGATTTTCCAAAATGCTTATTTCCCAGTATGTGTGTGTGTGTATACATAAATATATGTTTAAAAAAAACCAACAGGCCTGTAGATACTATGTACGTCAGCAAACCAGGTCAGAATAATCTGTAAGTGGGAATTAGCTGAGATTTCTGTTACTGTATGAGATGATGTGACATTCCTTCTGACCATTCAGAATTTGTATGAGTTAAACAAAGGACTATGTTGTTCTTAAAAGGGCAGAAATCTGTATATAAATTGAAGTTTTTGCTATAGTATGTGCTCAGAATTGCCATTTCCCACTTCATCAGGTAGGAAAGATACTGGAACTATTGAGGTTTTAAATTGCCGGGGGGTGGGTGTGGGTTTCCGCTCTGCAAAGCAACTGCTTCCCCAGCCTGGAACAGATGGTACAGTGTGTTTGCCGGCTGCTCCGGGAGAGAGTAGAGGGGTGGGGGCAGGGGTTTCCCCAGTGGTGGTCTCCTCTGCCAGCTGGTTGAGAGAAGTGAAGGGGCTCAGGCTGCCGGCACTGCCCTCTGAGGGATCTTGGCGTGTTCAGCACTAGTGATGGGTGCACGGGCCTTCCTGGGAAGCACAGATTGAGCAACACTGCTGTAAAACATCCTTTTGCATACCCATGTGGGTGGCCTGCTCGCACATCTTGTTGCCTATTAATTATTTTTTCTTAAATACACTTCTTCAGACCAGATGACTGCGATTGAGAAAGTTACTCGGGCATCAGTGTGTATTTTGTTCTAAGACATAAGCTGTGGAATATTGCCTGTTGTGAAGAGACTCCAAGCTTATTTTGGCGCTCTCAAAAGGATTCAGGGAGAGCTGTTCTGAGAAACAACTCCACATACAATATGCCAAGCATTTTAAATAATAAGTGCTGTCCTGGCCTTTATAGAATGATGGAAATGCTGTGCAAGTGCTTTGGAAAAAAATGTGTTTTTCCTACTTGCTGCAAAGGATTGTTTTTTTTGGTTAGTGCTTTGCATACTGAAGTAACAGTATGTAGTACAGTATGTTACTGAAGCAAGTGTGTAGTAATGTGTATTACTGTAGTAACTTTTCCTTCTCTAAAGCATTATTGCATATTGCAGTATTATGTATTGCTGCTTCAGTCTGGAAAATGAATCCTGCTAGAGGAAGAATATTAAACTCAGTATGTAGTCTTAGCAGACCTGTGTTTACATTAACAAACTAATCTTTCTTAGTCCTGCAACTTGTGTAAGTTTGTTAGGTAGCAAATCCTTCCGGGTTGGAAAAAAAAAAATCTACCTATTGTGATGGTATTATAAAACAAAGTTAGCTAGACTGCCTGGTTAGTGACAATCTCCTTTTACAAATCTCAACACATTTCATTTGTGTTGGATATGGTCTTTCCTCTTTTCTCTAGACTCTGTCATTATCTGAGTGTTGTCCTCCTAGCATTTCATTTTCTCTTACTCTATTCTACAGTGTAACATTTATTTTTTTTTTTCTTGTGCTTATGTTTTTTTTCCTCTCTGATTTTACAACTTGGACATGAGTGTTGCACTTTCTTTTCCTCCACTGTTACTTAATCCCAAGAGTAAATCTGTATGGTTTAGTGCTTTATAGCGTACAGTGGTATGCAAAGTAGTGTTTTTCCAGAAAAGTTTTGGGTTACAAAAGGATACAGGAGCTTGGAGATTGTCTATAGTGACAATAAAATACTGTGTAGAGAACCAGAGTGTGTTGGAGTGCTGGGAATGGGATAATATTGTTGTAAAGCTGCTCTGGTACCTCTTTAATGAGCAGAAGTCTGTCAGAGTCAGACTGCGCTAATGTCACTGTCCTGCTTCCAGTACTTGTTTAGCATCATTTTTATCTAGCTTGGCATTTTGGTCTTGTAGAAGAACTTTAGTGTTTTCTTCATAAAATTAATGGAAGATGACATTATAGTAGGATTTGTCATTGTCTGGGGCAGGATTCGGGACAGATGGCAAATTCTGTACCTGTTCCTGCAGAGGTTTGTGATGTGGCTCAGTCTTTGCAGCCACTGTCTTCCAAATCTCCAGGTGATGTATTTTACAACACTCAAAGCCTCTCTTGCACTTAACCTGTTGGTAAGAAGGCATGCTGTGCATCTCTTTTGAGTTTTAATAATAACAGTCAAAGACAGAGTAGATCTTGAGTAGTCTCCCCCACTTCCACCTTCCTCACTTTCTCTGTCTTTTTTCCCCTGAAACTTAAGAATCATCATCTCTTCTGACAGTTTTCCTGGTTATCCTGGCCTCTCAGGCAGCAGTGAGGAAACAAATACAGCACATTTCATGTGTCTGTTTAATTTCAAGGTGCACTGACCTACCAAACTCAGTAGAGCAATTAAGCTACTTTGCTAAATCATTGACTAGTATGTGTATGTATTCTTGAGTGTTGTTTATCATTATTTCATAGTTAAATTACCATGCTTCTGTCTTCCAGACTCCAGAGGAAATACTACACCATCTGCAAAACATCGTAGACTTTGGAAAACATGTCATGAAGCAGTTCTTTGGGGAGAACTATGTTCACCATGGGGTAAATGTTTTATTCTTAAAATAAATGGCTTATGCATTGTAAACACTGCAATGTTTTGGGGAACACTGAGTGCCAGTAACAGGAATTAATAGGGTTTGCAGATATTCCCGAGGAAGATAAATAGATATATACACACAGAGGCGCGCACGTACCCACACATGAAGCATTTGGATCAGAACAAAGATCCTGCTCTGTGCTGATGAGGTGATTGGATTGTACTGTGGTTTGAGCTATAATGAAAAGAATGGTCATTTCTTTGCCCTGCATAAGGTGAGAAGTGAGAGAGAGATTTTTAGACTAACTGCAAACAAGGGGAGAAACCAGGTTCATGTGAGTTGTCCAGCTTTCTGTGCAGTCAGAGGTAACCTTTTTCCTTGCCACCCACTCTGTTCTTCAGGGTGTCCAGATCTAGTTGACATCAGAGATTTGAGTGGAAAAGTTACACCTTCTCCTGGAACTTGAGTTACACAATTCTGCCTTGGAAGGGTGGGTTGTGAGACATGGGATGGAATGAAATGGGACTTTTTCATTTGTGAAAAGGGCAAAATGATGCAGGTTTCTTCATGCACATGAAACTTTTCACTGAAAATGTTCTTTCTCATGCATTTATTTAAGTTGGTTTTTGGTTTTCATAGTGGAGTAAGTATTGCATGTGATTGCAGGTACAGATCTTCATATAGATGGTAAATCAGAAGGAGAAGCTGCTGACTGTATAGTTCAGTATACTGTTGTTAATATCCACTGAACTTCGGTATTCCATTTTAAGACGCCCAAACTAGATATTAATTTTTGTGTTGAAATATGTTTTCTTTTTTTTTTTAATAGGAAATTGTTCAACTGCCTTTGGACTTCGTAAGACAGCTCTGTTTAAAAATTCAGCCAGAGAGGCCAGGTAAGTGCCAGGGATAGCACTAAAAAGGGGGCCTTCCTCAAGCTGTAAATAATTTTTCTTTATTATAAAGTAAAAAAGCATCATACCTCAGAATATGAGGAAGCTTTTTTTTATGTTTAGACAATGACAAGTTGAAAATTTGTTGTGAAGAAATGGGGGTGTTCTAGAATTGAAAGTTGCATCTGATATTAGTTTGATCAGATTGGGGAAAGAGATCCTCTCTAAGCTTGTGTTTGTTAATTCTTGAACAAGCTTGCAACTTGCTGCGAAGTCCTTTACAAAGGTCAGTGAGGGAGGTGGAAGATGTGTCCCGAAATAATTGTTTTGATTCCATCAGTTTCTTCTCCTGGACTGTGCAGCAGGGCTTTGGAAGGAAGATAGCTTCAGAAACTCCACACTGAATTGTCTTGTTTTCAATGTTAGTATTTCGCTTGGGGCTAAGCATCTTCTGAGTCATAGCACTCAAGCTGTGTGTAACTTAACATTCCAGCTTTTCATGTCTCTTCCTGAGAGCTGGGCATCTCTCATTGCAAGGGGTTGCAGTGTTACAGGCTGTGCTGCCTTTAATGAGCACGTCCAGGATATGGGGCTGTGCTTGATTTCTCCCGAATCTTACATGGTGTGCTGGGTTCCCCATCCAGAGGTGAAGAGCAAGTACATTTTTCTAGTCCCCTTGGATGGGGTGGGGATTGAAGGGGACAAGTGTGTGGGGTAAGGGCGCACTGACGTTGTGAAACCTTTTGGAACATGCTGTAAGTCTTGAAGTTTGGCAGTCTCTGGTGTATTCCGTGTGAGGTGAAGCACTACAGAATTTGGTGTCAGTTGATCTTAGCAACACTTGGGTGCATCGTTCTTCATATGTGGCTAAAAGTACAAGCAGGTGTAAGCTCTAAAATGGACAAAGAGAAGATGTTCCTCATGGCATGTTCATCCATCTTATGTACTCAAACGTTCTTGAAAACAGCCAGAAAAACCTGCTTTAGCAAAGTTCCTTGAAGAAAAATGTGGTATTAAATCTAAGTACTGTAGCCAGTACTGTGATGCCTTTGATCCAGGAAAAAATGGAATTAATTTACATATAGTGAGCACAGGACACACTACTGCTGACTTGTCCTTACCTTTTTGAGAAACCTTTCCGCAGTGCCAGAAACCAGCAAGGAAAGTAAGTAGTGTCTAATAAAAGTTACAAAATCAATGATACTCTGGTAGAAGTGAATGATAGAATTTATTTTTATTTCTTAAAGTTAAATTTTTTGTGTCCACAGCTCCTGGGGATTTCTTTAGAGGAAGAAATGGTTGGGAGGAGCTGTCCAAGTGCTTTACAACAGCAAATCTCACTGCTTATTTTTAACAGGAATTTCTTTTTAAACCTCAAGGAAAGAATTTCCTTTAATATTACCTTTCACATAAGTCTGTCTAACTTATGAAGGAACTTCTCTAAAAGTTCAGATTTCTGGGTCTGTCTGATTTGGCAAGTGGCTTTCAGCTGAACGTGGATGTACTTTTGCTTAAGTTTGGGAAAAGAAAACAAACCCCAGCATTTTGTTGGAGAAAGGAGGTTTCTTCTTGCTCATGCTAGTGAAGTACAGCATGGAATTGCAGGTTGATGTCTAATGAGGCTTCCATTTTCTGAGATTTTTTTTTTTTTCTATTGCAATATATTTTTCAGAATGGACATTTTTCTTAGCAATGGAAACTATAACAGAGCATACGTATCCTGTATGTCTCTTTAGTAACACAGGTATTTGAAAATCTAGGTGTGTATGTTTTTGTTAAATTTGAATTAAATCTCGCAGACCTTTCTCTGTGCCAAAGGATGTGTGTGGAGGGAGGTTATTTAAAGGCTTTATCTACATAATGCCTCTTAATCTTAGTCTGAAGCCATTTTGCTATTTCACTTCTTCTCAGGATTATATTAAAAAAAAATGCTATTTTTAAAAGGGTGGCCTTAGCGGAGGAAATTCTTGTTTTAAGTTGTGAGCCTGTGAGGAGGGGTAAGCTAACTTTTGTTCCTTCTATGTTCCTCTTCACTTCTTTATTATTTTGATGTAAACACTGGAATGGCTAGGAGGAGACTACATACAGACTAAGGAGTTGAGCGAAGCCACTTGCAGGTTCTGTTTAGATTTACACTTTCTCCCAAACTTCAGAATAATTTATGATATTCCTGCTAGTTTTCACAGATTCTTCTTGACTAGATTGAGGGGTGGTAGTTCATGCAGTTTTACTAAGCAAACATGAGATCACGTCTTTGAATGCAGTAGTAAGTCTCTTTACCTGTTGTCAGCCAATTGAATGCGCTCCCTTCCTGTGTCAGGCCTCACTGACGCCTCTCTTGGGTCGAGCTGGGAGCTGGCCAGTAAAAGCAGCTCTTGAGGCACTCTATGTGCCTATGACAGTTTTGAGGAAACTGGAAACATGTGTTGATAATGGGGAGGGCAAATTTATGCAAATGCATAATTGGCTAAAGCCTGCTAAACTGTGTCCTGTCTTTCTAAGTTCGCTCCCACCCCCCCACCCCATCTGGTGGACAAGACAACTGCAGAGTAAAATAAACATCCACACACCTAACTTTCTTGTTTGTGGTGCGTGTTTTGTTTTCCCCAGAGTCTCGCTGTGATAAAGATATGGACACTCTTAGTGGTTATGCAATGTGCCTTCCTAATCTTACCAGGCTGCAGACCTATCGTTTTGTGGAACACCGGCCAATCCTCTGCATAGAGATTAAGGTAATTGAATAGGAGAAGATCCTTCTGGGGGTTTTGTTTGCATTTTTAAAGTACATACTGACCAGAGCAGTTTCAAAGGAATGCAGCAGTGGGCTAAGGCAGAGCTCACCGCTTTCACCGTGACCCATAGGATGAAATACGCCCCTCCCTCTTCCAATTCCCAATCTTTCAAAACTTGAGAAATTCCCAGGTGTTACTGGGCTTTTTTGTAGGCCACAGCAGTTTCGTGTGTCCTTATTTCCTAAGTGAGGACTCTGAAATAACTGGGAATAATATACAGGTTTTAAGCATTGAATGTTGACTGTTTTTTTTTTTTTTTTATTTTCCTTTAACTGGAAAGATTTGCATATTGTGTGCCCTTATATTTCTATAAAGAAATACATTTATATTTATAATCTTGTTTGTTTGTTTGTTTTAGCCAAAGTGTGGCTTCATTCCTTTTTCCAGCCATGTTTCACAGGAGATAAAGCACAAGGTGTGCCGTTACTGTATGCATCAGCATCTAAAGGTAATTTTTTTGGTCATCCTGCTTTCCTTTGACTGTACTGTGCTTTATTTGCTATTCCAGTCTTGCTTTCCTGTTGAAACTCGCTTAAATTTCTGATATGACTAAAGACTAGGTGGATACACATTGGAGTTGTTTTGTGTGAATCTGGTGAGAGATGGAACAAGTTCTGTGGGAAGCTGGAAGCAAACATACAATATTAGTCTTTGAGGACTATTAATGCTGTTAATTGGGTAAACTCCAATGTCAAATTTTCTTTCAAGTACAGCTCACCAAATGCACGGTGGCATTCTGTAACTTATAACAGCATGGAACACACACACCGAATTAATTTGACTAATGTCCGTTACGAATCTGAAATCGTGTAACTGTGCCTTACTGTAATTGAACGTTACCTTTCTCCGTGCTTTCCACTTGTGAATGCAATTTGAATGACGAGCTAAACATGAGTAGGAGGACCCATAGTAGTCATGAATTTTACATTCAAAGGGTTTTAAATGTCATCGGACCTCTGAAGACAGGATGTTAGTGCCACACACCTGACTGTTAAAGTAACTGAGAGTAGTTATTCCAGAAAGAGTGATTAACAGCAGTGGTGTGGATTTTCAACAGGTAGCAAACGGAAAATGGAAGCGACCAAGTAAATATTGCCCATTGGATCTCTTCTCAGGGTAAGTGTGTAACTTGATTCTGTGTTTTTGCCCCAAAATTTGTGTTACCGGTTTCTTTCTCAGATTACTTTGACTTTTGGTGTAGTATTAAGGATGATCAAAGCCTGCTTGTCTGACTTTTACAGTGAGATTTCTGGTGCTATATACCTCCTTACACCTATTTCAGAAATCACGAGTTGCTTATTGATGTACCAGTGCCTTTTGCTACATAACATTAAACCTAAGAGCTGTTTAGATTACTCAGATTTGAATTTCTAATTGTGAACAGCCATTTTGTCTTTGCACTGACTTCAGCATGAGTAACATGCTTAATGGGTGTGTTCACTTCAGGTGCCCAGTTCAGATTCCACAGAGCCCTCTAGGCTTGGGTGTAAACATTCTAAAGACTCTGAGAAAACATTCTTGGATTTTATTTTATTTTTTTCCCCCCCTAGAAATAAACAGAGAATGCACTTTGCTCTGAAGAGCTTATTACAGGAGGCACAGAACAACTTGAAAATATTTAAGGTAAACAATCAAATCTCTCTCCTTGCTTTTTTTGTCTTGGCTTTTAAACAATTTGACTTCAGCATCTGAACAGTCAAGATCCTAACTGGCACCATCACTATTGGATGCCACCAAAAGGAGAAAACAGGAAAATTCTTAGTTAGATTCAAGTTAGGACAGGTAAGTAATAATTTCCCAGAAGTAATTAGTCTGAAAGAATTGCCAAGGAACAACTAATAGAAAAGGACTTCTAAAGATGACCAAAGTTTTAAAACTTTATGTGCTTATTCAGGAGGAAGAAGATCAAGAACTTTGTATGTTGCTGCAGGTATTTTTTTCAAGTACTGTTACAGCATTCATGAAGGCCAAATGCACAGCATGCCTCACTGAGGAAATTAATGCCATAGAAAAGGCAACTTTTTATGTAGGAAAAATACAAAGTAGTAACTGATGGCTTATGCAGATTTTCAGATTAATTCTAGGAAATAAGATTCTTTACAATTTATTTCCAATATTAAACCAAGTATTTGAATAACTTAAACTTGTATGAACCGTCTTATTTTTTCTGTTAGTACAGGCAACTGTCACACCTTTTCTGTCCCTTTTTATGGCTTTCCCTTTTCCAATCTCGCTATAAAGAAGGTTGTTTCACATGCTGCTTTTTCACTATTGACATTATTCAGAAAGAAGTGATAGGACAATGTGCTAAGTATCAGTTCACTTTTATTGTTCTAATTACCTACAATTGATTAAGTTGAGAAGGTAGCACTTGATTTAAATGGGCTTTTTGGTCCTAATTCAAAGGTTGTTACCTGTGGTATCTGATTAAACTGAAGAGGGCAAATTTGTAAGAGATTGGGAATGCATGTATTTGTATGCAGGCTGTTAAATTAATAACATTTTTCTGTGCTATCTGTCTTAAAATACTAAATCTGATGCTTTGATTAACTAAGTACAAATAACTGGATTTCATTAAGTGCCTAATTTTTTTTTTTTCTCATTTGCAGAATGGGGAGCTAATTTATGGCTGTAAGGATGATCAGGACTGTGTGTCTGACTGGAACGAACTTGCTTGTCACTTAAAACCTTTCTTTTTTCCTTCCAATGGGTTGGTCAGTGGGCCACACTGTACAAGGACAATTGTTAAAGAACTAATCCATGTTATAACTATGACGCTACTAAGTAGTACTGATGCCTGCAGGGCAGGTGATATGAAGACAGTTCCTGTTTCACAAGGAAGAAGCTACTGTGAAGCAAGTGCTTTCAATAAGGAGCTAGTAAGAAATGGTAAGAAATAATTTCTTGAGCTCTGTCAGTAATTAACTGTTATCATGTAATGATTCAGATCTTTGCCTCTTGTTTGCTGTTTAATACCAATGTGGGAATGGAAACAGTGGAGTTTTAGTGACATTTAAAAAATGAGTTCTGAGCTGCATAACTGCTAGATAAGTGTTTTTAATATGACCTTGTAGTGAGCAGTTTTAGTGCTGTACCTAATGACAGGGGTAAAAATCAATTCAGAAGGTGAAGAAAAAAAAAAAAAGGAAGAAAATACCAGGTTGAGCTGATATAAATTCCCCACTTGTTTGAAATACCTACAATGGTTATGTTGTGTGTGATGAAGTCTGGCTGCTTTGGTTGGTTTGTTACATGACACCTGTTTCTTGCCTTGCCCTGCTCCTCCTGTCAGCCCTTGCCAGCCAGGGTGTAGCTCATTTTCTTTTCTTCTACCACTCTACTCCTGGTAGAGAGAAAGGTACAAATACTGGAGGGAAAAGGAATGGGAAGTGAGAGTTGGAAAACTAAATAACATTAATTCTTCAGTGCCTAAGTTTTGTAAAGCTCTGATTATTCAAGATGCTGCTAGGTATCCTAATTACACAAACAACTTTTTGAGGAAGAGCTTTTTCATTGCTGGTTGGTTTTGTTGTATTGTGTTGGCAGAAGAGCTATCTTTCTTACAGAAATGATAGCAAATACAAATCTGTTTATACTATATTAAAAAGATGTGATATCTGAAATGCTAAATGACTTTCTGGGAACAGTTCATACTGTTGAAAGTGAATTTGTGGTGACTTCAAACTCATACAAAAAATTTCTCTTCTAGACTTAGAGAAGTAGATTGCAATGGAAGTGTGTGGGTTTTGGTGTGTTGTTTTTTGGTTGGTGGTTTGTTTTTTTTTTTTTTTTTTTTGAGTAATTTGTAGAGTGGTATACCAGGTGTTTTATTCTGCAGTCAAATATGTGCTGTTTAAATGTGCAGGTTAGTACATGCACCTGGCACATCAGTGTTTGGAACTTAAGTGTTCTGGATGACACTGGTGTCTGCCTTATTTGAAAATACATTTTCTTCTAGGTAAACATAAATTGGAAAGCTCTGGTTTACCGAGGGGTTGTCTCCTTTATAAAACCCTTCAGGCTCAGATGCTTGACACGCTGGATATTGAAGGACTCTATCCTTTGTACAGTAGAGTTGAGCAGTACTTAGAGGAGTTTCCTGAAGAGAGGTAAGACTTGATGGCTTTTCTTTCCAGTTCTCATTAAGTAGGTACACGGACAAGACTGGCTCTATGCAGACACGACCATTTGTTCTCCCTTGTTGTATTGTGTACACCCTTCCGTTATGATACTGCATATTCTGAATTTCTAATTTGAAATGCCAGATAACATAAAAGATGAGTTTTATTGTTAAAAGTTTTGTTGCCAGTCACTTTGACCTGAATTTTTAAGTAATGATTATGAGGAGTTCACAACAGGATAAGAGAGAAAAATGCCTTGTTCCTTAGTAGTGGAGGTTGTATATTTGAGGAAAGGTACAGTAAAACAGATGGTTGGTTTCTCCTGCGTTCAGTACCTGCAGACCTAGGGCTATGGCTGCAGTAACTCAAGTCTGTATTGGCCTACCTAAACCTGCCCTTTAAAACCCCAAATTTGATATTCAGCAGCAATCCAGCCTGTGCCTGCAAGATCTTACAGAAGGTGTGAATCTGCTATTGCCCAGCCTGCCCTCGTTGCGTGATAATGGCTCCAAAGGCTGGGTTGTAACCCACATCACAAGTGATCAAATCATACTTGAGGCACAAGAATCTTCAGCTTATGGTGTTTCTTGCCCATGAAGAAATACTGGGCATTGCAAGCAGTTACATTTGTTCTCAACTAAAGCTTCTTAGTTGTAACAATAAATTGCTATAAAAAGCCTTGATTTGGATGCTGCTGCTGCATTGTCGGGCTGTAACTTGCCCCTGTAATTCTGCCGTTGCTCACACGAGGGCACTCTGGCTTCACTTGCAAGACGTTGCTGCCTGTGCTCCTTCAGCTCTTTGGACTCCTCTTGGAGTTGAAGGGTTATTTTATGGGCAACGGTTTGGCCTTAAGTTCTGCTTAAATCTTGCAGTGTGGCTTACTTGTATATTTATATATTCAACAAATAATTAGAAAGTGTATTCTTTCATCTGTGGGGTGTTTGCATGCTGTAAACCCCACTTTTACGCATTCAGCTTTTCAGGTATTTAACATGGGAAGGAAGGTGGCCAAATAATCCCTCCCTTTGCTGGCACACATCATGAAGCTGGGGGCAGAGCAGGGCCTTGTCAGATAAGTGTGTACCCCCAATGTTTTCAGCCAGGCTTCTGGGAGCTCCTGCAAGCTGTCAAAAATTTTGAAACTTACCCATTTTTCAAAAAAATACTGTTCTTGTGGTGATATGCAGGTGGCAGTGGATTAAGAATGATTTGTCTTTTAAAAAACCCAACCCAAATCCTAAGCAGTAGCAAATCTTGAGTGATACGAGAATAATGGGGACTGGTTGTGGTGTTAGATAGATCTCTAAGTATTAACCTGTTGCCGTGTTTATCGGTGTTATTGTTGGTTTCTTCTAATCTGAGTATCTGGGCTGCTGAAGAAGGATCTCACTGAAAAACAGTAAATCATCTTGGCTGTCAGTAAATCTTCTTTTAAAATTTATTTAGAAGTACGTTACAGATAGATGGACCTTACAATGAAGCATTTTATGAGAAGCTGCTAGATCTTTCAACTGAAGATGATGGGACAGTAGCATTTGCGTTAACAAAGGTACTTTTCCTGTGCATGTTGCTGGAGCTTATTTAGTCTGTCAATTTTAATAAACACCTGTCTCACTGGATAGTGTGTTAGCATCACCGCTGGCTGAGAGGTTGGTATGGTTAAAGTTCTTAATTGTGATAGAGTGTACCTTTATGGCAGAAGCAGTTAAAACCAAACAAGTTTAGCACCAGTTCTTGAGAGAAGAATAAAGCTGGTTATTTCTTTCTAGACTGAGGAAGCATTTATTATTTGCATGAACTGGTGCTGTTTTGGCCTTCAAGAAAAGTAGCTGTAGGAAATAAACATGATTCTTACACAGGATGCTGTAAAACCACTTGGTCCTGCTAACTAACTAACTGTTATAGAGATAATTTCCAGCTCTTAAAGTACTAATATACTGACTATACTAATGCCTTTACTAAAGAATACTGTTCTTTATAAAAGGCAAACACAAATACAAGAGAAAATTTATGTTATTTTTATGTTGTATAGGTGCAGCAGTACAGAATAGCAATGACTGCTAAAGATTGCTCCATCATGATTGCCCTTTCACCCTGTCTACAAGATGAATGGTAAGAGAGACCTGCTTTTGAATGACTCCTTGGTTAGAAATTGAAGATGTGTTTCCATGGTTCAGTCAATTCAAGTAACTTTAAAAAAATGTGGCGGGCTTTTTGGAGAGGGGGGTGGGGGTGTGTCCGAATACTTGGCTGTGAGCATATTAGTAAGTTAGAGTTCTCACTTAAGACGTTTAGGACAAATGTCTGTTTCTGAAGAGCTTTAAGTTGGTAAAAAGGGTGAAGATTTTTATATTTACGCCCTTCTTGAAATTTGAATTGATGACTGTTCATAGTAGATGTACGTGGTTTTAACTAGGTACAATTACTCTGCCTTGGTGTCCTCATATGAGAGATTTTTCAAGATGAGTTGCCTTTAACTGCCTAATTAGAATAAAACCAAGGCAATAATCAAGAGGTGACATCTTTCACTGTAGGGCAGGAGGCTTTGCCACAATATTACCTATTTTGACTTGTGTCAGCAATAATAGTCTGCTCTTATGTAGGGGGGTTTGCTTTACCAAAGCCTTGTTATTTTAGAGAATGTTGTTTCCTGTGTTTGCCCTGCAGTTCTGAATAAAATGTTGATGATGGAGATGACTTGTGCAATGGCTGACTTAATATTAAGCCCTCCATCCTTCAGTATGCTTGGACACTAGTTCTGACTAAATTTGTATTACCTTGAACTTAAGTAGGAGTCGCAGTGATTCTTTCTGCTTCTGGTAGCTAAATAAGGCTGTGGCTTTGTGTGCATACCACCTAGAAACAGACTAGACTTACTAAACACAAAGAGACAGTAATTGAGAGTAATATTTTGACTTAAGCCATGTGGAAGCTGAAAGGGAAACAACAGGAAGATGTGCCAGCAAGTTCACTTTAAGACTAGTGAAGCTATAGTTTCCTAAGAGCTACGTTAGCTGAAGTTTATTTTCTTAGGCTCCCATGAAAATTCCAAGATAAACATTAGAGTCACTTTTGCAAGGGGACTCGGGATACGCAAATGAAAAATGTTAGTTTCAGTGACTCAGATGTGCAATATGGTTTTCTTTTCCAGCTCTGAGCAAAGACCTGTGGTACTAACATCCAAATCAAGATTCACCTTTTCTGTTTCTGTCCTGGACCTTGATTTAAAACCATATGAAAGCATTCCTCACCAGTACAAACTTGATGGCAAGATAGTAAACTATTATTTGAAGAATGTACAGGCCAAAGATGACCCAGTTATGTCCAATATCTTCAAGGAGAATGAAGACTGCACATTAGTTCTCCATAAAGTGTAACTGTTTCCTTAAGGTTATTTTTATTCAAACACATTAGAAAGTGAAAGATTAATGGAATACAATTATGGTGATTTTTTTTCTTTTCTATTGTGTTCAGTGCATTTTTCAGCTGTGAATGTTTTTGCTTTAAGAAATGATTTCTAATTGGTATGCCTTTTCAAAGACATGGAATAGCACTAAACCACGCATTTGCTATATAACCTTAATGAATGTATTTAATAGGACAGAACAGATAATGTGCCATACCTTGGAACTAGAGGACAGATCAAATTAATACTAAAAGTCTACTTCCTTAGAATGGAAAGAGCACAGAACTAAAGGTTTCCTGAAGTATTGCACTAACATAGAAAACCTAATTACTAACAAGAGAAATGCCTTGGAGCTAGTGCTTTGAGTCTCACTCATGCCTACTAGGAAGAGGGAATGCTCTGACAAAACCCAATCTAAAACTTTAGCATTAAGTAAGTAAGTCCACTGAAAATACAACTGAAGTGGCTACTCAAGTGTTACTGATCTATGGAACTACCATGTTACTGCAGAACACTTTTCAGTACTAATGCATGAGATTAAGAACACCACACTGCCTCCAGAAGGTTTGTGATCACCTTGTATCTACCTAAAGCTTCTGAAACTAAGTGAAGAGAGTTAAAGGTAAGCGTCTTTGAGTTTTATGTGATAGCTGGGCTTAACTCATCTGACATACTGGTCTTTTATTTTCTATACATTATATGCTGCTATTGAAGGTGAAACCACAGCTCACTCTTACCTAACTTAAACCGAGCTATAAGAATAATATATTCTGAGTTTTACAGATTATTTCAGGTCTTTTGGATTGTGTCAAATGTTGGCATTATTTCACTGATACCGCACACGCGTGAGCAGCTGCTTTCAGGCTCGTTCTTTTTAAGTGACACAGAAGAAAGGTGACAGTATCTGATTTTCTGTGCTGAAGCTGCAGGGGCTCACTTTCTCATGATGAGTACTGGAGCTAAGCTTGTGTCGCTCTTGAGCAATTTAATGATGGTTTTACTTTGTAAACATTGGTATGGGCAGGTGAAGTCTTGTGAGATGTTGCAGTAAAAGCCATCCTCAAGGAAAATCCTGAGTTGGAGACTGAGGATATATTCAAAACTGAGGGTAGTATGATAAAATCTACAGCCGCTTTTCCCATACACTTGGGGGATTACACACCCTGAAATGCGCAGAGAGATGCTAGTCAAGCTACAGTGAACTGCTGTTACCTGGATACAGTGTGTGTTTACTGGTAATGTTTTTCAGAATAGTGTAGGTTAACATTTTAAAAAATATATTTATATTGGGATCTTGGTGTAATGTTTGAATTGTTCCATTTTACCTGAAATTCAAAAAGCAAAAGCAGAAACCCCTGTATATTGGCACAACTCAAGGAAGAAATAGGAAATGGAGAGTAACACCACTCGCACAGCAACAGAGCTCTGCTGTGAGCTGTGACCCATGTTAGCAGGCTCTTGTATTCCACTTCCAGGTGACAGTGTGCCTTTCTGGGATAGGGGTGTGGGCTGCTCTCACTGAAATGTGATACTTCAGCAGTGCCATCAGCTGGTAGTGGGCAGTGGTAATAACCCCTTCTTTCCAAAGAAAATCTGGGGGGAAAGAGAGCTATTGTTAAATCCAGAAATCCTCCAGCTGTTAGACAAGGGGAGGAAGGAAGGACTATCCATGGCTGGAAAGTTGCAGGGTTTTAGGCTGTAACTTTACACACATTTCGTATGTGTGTAAATAGAAATGTATGTGCTGATTGAACAGTTTCATTTTCATGCAAGAAGGAGATAAAGATGAACTAAACGAAAGGTTACACAAAACTAGCTAAACCAGTAACATGTCAGTGGATAAAATAGCTTGTCTACTGGATTCCAAACTTGAAATCAGTCTGCCTTACATCTAACAAGGTATTTATTATAGAGTTGCTGTTCATCAAAACTTAATCTCTGGCATTGCTCAGCTGTAGATTATGACCAAAACCAATCCAGCCTGTCAGTTTTTCCTGACCTACCAGAACCGTAGGAGACTATTTCAGTGATCAAATAGTGGATTCTTAAAATTATGGTATTATAAACTTATGGTTGCCTTAGTTCTTGATTTCTCCACCTATTTCACCATTGCTATAAAATATTTCTGTCATAACTTAGAAATGGAGCGGGCAGCTGTACTGCTTATATGGTTAGAGCAGCTGTGGACTTGAAAAAGAAGTCTCCTAATATTACTCGAGGGGCCACAGTTAGTTGGTGGTTTTGGCCCCTTTGTTCCAGGACCAACAACTGTTGCTCTCTACCTGAGAAGGACATGGCTTACAATCACATCAGTTTGGTTTGGATAAGGTGGTTTGGTTCTGCTAACTAGTGCAGAGCAGGAGCTCTCTGGAAAAATGCTGAGAGCTCACAAGTAAGTTAATGGTACATCTGATGGAAGGGAAGGAAGATTACAAGGCATCTGTCTAATCTGTTTTGTTTCTTCAGGGATGAATACATGAAATGTGATGCTTTTGTAACGTGTTACCTACTAGAATTTCCTCCTAGAATTAGGAAATCAAAACAAAGCACTGCAGTGAGCAGTAGTTAACTCGTCCATCTCTCTTTACAGAAGTGTAATGGTCCTTTCTTGTTTAGTTTAATGCTGTCTCAACACTTACTTACATCGTGGAAAAAAGTTACTTAATACAGTTACCCCTCCCTCCTTTTTTTTAAAGCATAGTATGTCTTTGAAATCTTCAAATTGTCTACTTCCACCCTAATTTAATGAGAAAGCTATTTAACTCTCTGTTCTAGGAGTCTCTTACTGTTCTCTTGTCATTTTAAAATCACTGTACTTTTAAAGAGCTGTGAAATGAAATGGATTTTTATGGACTTGATTTTGACAGTGCATGATCTTTTAACACTTTCCAGGTATCTAGAAAATGTTAAGAAGATAAACCACTCTGGTACATTAATGATTCAGAAAGATAAATTTATAATGGAATCACTCTGTACATGTAACTATTTTATTTGGCATTTTTGTATTTAAATGGCTGTATTTATTTTCATGTCATGACAATTTATATATAACGTGCCATAATTGTACAGATAGCATGTTTTATGAGTATGGTTTCTAAATGGAAAATAACTTAATGTTTATATTCAATAAAATTATAGACTGTGTAACACAATATCTTAATTAAAACTACTTTTGAAATTGCTACCTGTTGTAAGTCATGCTGCTATTCATTTTTCCAAGCCAACCACTTTGATCAGATTCTCGAGAGCTGTCTCAATCCCAAACAGAAGCAGCATGCTTCGGAAGCAGGTGGGTGCATTTTCAATAGTTGCCATCTTCTGCTCCAAGACTGCAAGAAAAATGTAACAATGAACATTATTTTCAAATAGTTGCACTATTAACTGAAAGTAGCTGTCAGCATTGTATTTTTGGATAAAACAGGTTACCTGCTGTCTGGAAGATGAAGACATACTTGTTTTTGTAAGCCCTTTTAAATTATACAAGAGGTAAAGCTTAGCTGCTTGCTAAACTGGGCTTTGTTTGCCTGGTTGGGCTCTGCAAAGATGTATTTCCTTTTTGTCTAAAGAGAGAGATGTATGTTGGGCAAAGAAGGGGACAGGTGTTCTACTCAAAAACTCAGAAACGGTCTCTGGAGTGAATGACGTTACCTTGCTCTGGTACTTTAGTCAGAAGGTCCAGAACAGGCGTAGTTCTCCCTTCTTCATCTATATGTATCTTCCAGACAATCATTAATTCAAACCTGTATCATGTGCACAGAAAAGTTAGTTAGGTGTTAACTAGGCAACTGTCTTAAAGATCTTTAAAGGTTTCTTCAAAGCAGAAAGTACAGTATTGGGAGGTTCGTGCTCATTATGCTCTTTAACAAAATTCACCTCAGGTAATGCAACTTGCCCAGCTCTGTGTTTGGGAACCAGAACTACTTCTCTTTGAACCAAGGAAAA
This sequence comes from Haliaeetus albicilla, assembly GCF_947461875.1. Lineage (NCBI taxonomy): Eukaryota > Metazoa > Chordata > Aves > Accipitriformes > Accipitridae > Haliaeetus > Haliaeetus albicilla. The sequence continues at coordinate 20,590,102 of NC_091506.1, forward strand.
CCAGTAATCTATTGCCAAGGAAAGGTTCCAGGTACATTCAAATTTTCAACCTCAAGGGCTTTTTCCCCTGGTTCTTATCTATGTCTCTCATGAACAGTAAGTGTCCCTAGTGCAGTGGTAAAAAGTAAGAGAGGAAAGAAAAATGAGAGAGTGCATCTCCCTGCCCCACCCCTTGCATAATATCTGTGGCCAGGTATTGTGCTTAGATACACAGATGAGAATAGTGGTGTTCCAATAGGTTTGGAATAAAGCCCACCCTGACATTGTTAGACATGGCATTTTTAGAATAACACACCGGGATAAATATATCCAAGGCCTAGATTCCTGCATTTGGTTGCTTTTAATTTAAAAAAAAAAAAATAACCATCACTACTCATTCAAGAGTATTTTTGATGGTTTTGCAAGGCTAATAATAATTTTCAGCTTTTGCAGTGGGACAAGATCACTACACCACACTAAATGAACAATTAGGCAGTTGGCTTCTGCAGGGGAAGAGTTTGTCTAGTCAAGTACACACAGGAATTACTCTAGAACTACAGTCATAGTAGTTCTGCTGCTTTGTAACATCCCATCTGCTTTTGCTGCATTTTGTATTCCCCTCCAGTCCCTGCTTTTAGGAGTATTCCTGATGGCAAGGAAGGCTTTCCTAATCCAAAGCTGATCTGCACAATAACAAGTCATTTCTCAGTGCTATTGACCAATCATGACTGTAAAAGTTTCCTTTAAATACAATTTGTCAGCCTTTTGCCACTTCATTGTTAAAAATCCTTTGAGAATTTCTGCACAGCTTGTTCTGGGATTTTGCAAACAAATTAATATGCAAGTGTATTTTCTACCAACCCACTGAAATGATTTTTAAATTCTTGTATTTTGTGATTGTGGGTGAGAGGGAGTGTGTAATGGAATTTGACACCTGTCAACATGAAGAGAAACTGTAAAATAAAACAGCTTATTTTGTAACTAACTGTGATGGTCCAACAACAATTCATTTTGAATGAATGTATCTCAGAGTTAAAGCATTCAGTTTTAAAGAGCAGCTTGGGCACTACAGTGCTGAGACAGCACTATCTATTATGGTTTATTTGCTGGTTCCACAAACAAATGTGACAGAGGGAGCTATACTTTATTTCCAGTTTTTTCCATATAAATTAATGCATATTATAGCAAAGATGTAATAGGAGAAGGGAATGGTCTGGTCCCTTCACAAAATAGTTACTTTTCTTGGCCCTTACAGAATTCTTGACAGTGACAATTATATTGTCTTACATGAAACTTCAAGGATTTTTTTTCTTTTACTCAATTTAAAAACCCAAACCTGCCAGAACATGCTAGCAGGGAGCCCAAACAAATCCAGCATGTGTGGTAGAGTAATAATCATAAATGGCAGTGAAATGATCCCCTCCATCTAACTGATGTCCTTCTAAAACAATGGGAAAATATAGCTGCAGTTGCTTTCAGTAACGTGCTAACTGTGATTTTCTCTCCATTCTTCAATGGAAAGATGACCAAAGAACTGTGCTGTGTGCTCATTGTACCTCTGACCACAGAAGAAAGTATGAGCTGTAATTGACAGGCTGCCACCCTGGCCTTTGCCTGCAAGAACGGATAAGCTCCTTCATTCAGGCCCGGGGGGGGAAAATCCTGCCTTATCTCACAGAGGATGGTTGCCAGTGGCCCACCCTGTCACAATAGGAGGGATGTTGGCCTCAGCATCTCTTCTGCCCATTGCTCTGGTCATGTAATGCAGAAAGAAAAACAAGATAGAACAAATCCAGCCAAACCTGATGTTTTCTGATGCGTGAGGAGGAGGATGCATCCCATATTCCTAAACTTTGAATTTAGACTCTTCATTGTGGCATAAGCTTCCAAAACCAAGACAGTAATATTTTTTTTCTTAAAATGCAAATTAAAAGCCTGCGAGAGCCCTTTATTTTTTTCCACTTAGCTTTTTAAAAGAGTGGGTACACACAGTAGCAATACAATTGATTGACTTATCTAACAAGGCCACATGCACATGACCTGTGTATATATATTTGGTGGGTGGTGGTGGTGGTAATTTTTTCTCTGTGTTTTTAATGTGGGGCTATAGCCCTAAAATGTAACACACATTGTCTAATCCCTGTGTTTAGAGGCATTATAAAGCAAAGAGTGACTTAATGTTCAAGCAGATTGATTATGTATATAGATTGTCAATACACATTTCACAATCCTTTATATCTGCATAAATCAAGAAATGCATTTATTGGCTTACCCAGAATGTTTAGGGTTCCTTAGAACTATATAATCCCCCAGCAGTCCTTCCGGAAGGGTTACAATGTCAGGATATTTGCCCTGTGAATAAACAGGTTATAAAAGGGTATAAATTAGGTCAGAAAAATCAGAGTAGACAAGGTGGTTTCTAGCTAGTGCTTTCCAATTGCAGTGGATTTTAATATGCTGCCACTTTTAGCTTGCATTTTTAATAGTTTAATAGTTAAGAGTAACGATACTAATTGTTTAAAATTCTGACATGCTTTTAAAGTTTTGATGGTTTGGTGGTTTTAGTATCATTCATGTGGTATCAAGAGATACTTAAATTTGGTTACCTCGGAGAAAAAAAGAACACAAACAAAACAGTATTGTGCACCTGTACAAACAGGCCTTAGAAGTCCTTATGCAAGACATAGGAAACCTTGAAAGAATATTTTTTTAACTAAGTTCTGTTAACTTGATTTAATAACACCTTATAATACATCTCAGTTTCACAAAGAAACCCCACCAAACCTCTTACTAGTATGCTCTGGTTTGTTACTCCTTTTGAGAAACTGGATCACCGAGTTCCATACAGTACTTTGAAGACATAAAATAATAAAGGCAATGAGATACCAAAATAACCACTATTAACAAAATATAATGGCACAATGGAAAATGATAAAACATAAAACTACTGACTACTATTAAAATTCCATGTTACTGGGAATTAGAGCTATTCTCAGTTACTACAGTGTGCAAAGATTGATCATCATTCCATTACTTTGTTAGTGCATCTAATATTTTAGTCTTCAATGTGTGTATCTTGAGTTACCTAAGACACATAACTTTTGCTGTAACTACTTTAAAAGCACATAAAAGAAATGCAGAATAGTAGCTATGTATGGATTCTTTAAATTTAAATTTAAAATTCATTAAATACGGTATGCAGTATGTAAGGTGACAGGTTACTCAGTGGGAGGAGATGCATATACATCAAAATAGTGAGAAAGAACACAAATTACAGCATCCTGCAGGGACATGCTATTGCAAAAGAAAACAGAACTTAGACACAGCCTGTTATCGTGAAGACTTCAACACTGTTACTTGCTTGTACTGTCTTATGTACTGGATACAAAGCTGTGTTCCAAGACTTGCAGTTTATAAAGTGTGAAAAATCTGTCAGCCTAAATCATTCTACCGCGCTCACAGGGCAAGTGGTATGTCTTACAGAAAAGGAGCAGGAGAGCTCGTCTTTGAAAAGCACTGGAGAATATGAGTTCGGTTTTATAGGATTACGCCTCATCTGGCAGACTGAAATTGCTACCAGATGTGACCTTGCTCTGGTTTAGGAATTTATGACAAACTGAAGGGGGTTTGTGCAGAACGCCAAGTGACATAAAACACATGGAATTTGCCAGTTTTAATTTCTACAAAGTATCTAGTACTGTATTTACCATGGGGATAAAGGCCACGATCTATCCTGGGAACAAAGATACATAAGGGGCCACAAAGTGCACAGGAGTTACACCATGAAAACGTGGCTGCTCTAAGGTCACTCGCCTAGCAGAACAGTGATCTTTTTTCAGCTTTACTCCCTGTGGAATTATGCTTGTCTGATGACAACATAAACCAAGTTTTTTTGGCTTTCCTTCTCAATAACCCATATCTTTGATATTCATTATGTGCCTTCATTGGTCTGATATCACAGGACTTGGAAAATCTAGCCATCTCTTGCTCCAGGTTGCAAATCCTAGAAATTTAGGATTAACTTGTATCTGATGAACTCAAGAGTTGAGTTCCTCGTTTACAAGAGATCCCAAGTATACCATAGCTAAACACTGAGTCATGTTTTATCTTCATCCACCCATCCTGAGGCCTTTGGGAATCACAAGAGAAAAGAGATCAGAGGAACTAGATAAGAGTTCCAATTTTCAAACCGCTGTAAAATGCACCCATGACTTGTTTGGGAGTTCCTGTGTAGCTGCCATAATCACAATGCGTTTACCCCCATGGTATTTTAGTGGGTGGTATTTTATGTTGTACAGAAACCAGAGGTATCTCAAGGAAATCTCAAAGCGTGTAATTTTCAGTTGTCTAAAAGCTTCCTTGTACCTGGGAGGGAGTGCATTGGTGAGTTCTGCACACAGGAAGCAGTTATTCTGGGCCCTAAATGCCAGGGGTTTGGCAATCCATCTGAATGCTGTGAGAATCTGATCTTGTGTGAAATTCACAGGATTTGGGATAAAATCCAGCTTCTTAGCAAGAAAGATCACATCTTAGCAATCCACAAAACACACAAAAAGCCAAAACGCAAATACCTACATCTCTCTTCAGGCATATTACATGCTAAAATTGAAGTCATGACAGTAGCATGAAGCAGTACCTCGCCCAGAGCCAGGTAGGAGGTGTCTGCCCATCTCACCGAAGGGGGACTTCTTGGAGCGATGGTGCAGCAGAAGCAGGAAGTAAAACTACCGCACCCAGGATTAAGCAAGCAATGCTAAACACTAACAATTTAGGGAGTAAAACCCAGGAAATGCAGTCACACAATCTACCTTTCAGGTTCCACATATCAAATGTAATGTCTGTATCCCACAGGTAAAATGTGGGGTCTGGCACGTAAACAAAAAACCAGGCACACAGTATGCACAAGCTGCAATAGTCCTGACAGAACTACAATTCCAGATACTTTGTGGGTACAAGATTATCACCTCATATTCTCTGCCATGCAACTTTTCTATGTTTTCCCCAGGGAAAAGAAAAGCTGAGGAATGAGCAGGGTAACAGAATGACCCAATGCACTGAAAGGTCTCCTGGGGGAGTCTGTAACTCCTATGGGATTTTGTAAAGTGGACACTGGGCAACTGAAAGATAGCACATCAAGTAGCGCAACACCAGATGGGAAAGATCAGCTACAACTGCATTAAGCAAAACCTGACTTTAATAAAGAAATATCTTTCCTCAGATGACTTTTAAATGTCAGTTTATGATCAAAACCAAGAGCCCATGCTATTATTACTTCTGGACGGAAATTGTTTTTCCAGCTCCTTCAGGAGTCCAAGCAGGGAATCTTATGGGAACTTTTGTCTGAAACAGAAATAGTCTCAAATCACAAAGGGATGACCATCATGATGGAATACACAGTCTTCCCTTTCTCCCATGACAGAGTTTACACATACACACACACACACACACACACACACAGAGCCATCCTAGTGAACACACTTGGAGAATCTATTTTTAAACAAAATCTATTATTCTTCAGCTGTTGAAAATTGCATTGCAATTTTCTGCATACTAAACCTCTTCTAAGGAAGATGTTTTAAGTTATTCAGCTTAAAAGCCATAACTAAGAATGCAGAGCAAAACTGGCAAGGCAGAAGCTATACTAAAAGCAGAAAAATTTGCTTCTAAACCCACTTATGAAGAAAATACGCTACTCTGCTCTTAGATGGAACAATAAATAGTTCACAATCACTCATTACTAATTTTGAACTTGACATTATGCAAGAAGGACCGTATATAAAAGAGTGCTAAGCAAGTCATGCTGCTATGAGTCCCTCCACAGGTGTAAGCTACTTCTAAACGTACCAAAGATGCTATGTTTAGGCTCTGATTGGGGGTGATTTATACGTATGTTTTGCTCAGCTACAGCCATAGTATCACCCACTGCAGTCACACACATGGTGGTGGCATCAAGGCCTTAAACAACAACATCAATGTAACTTCAGGAATGCACATTGCTAAAATATTTGGTGCTAAGTTCACCAAGAACTCTTATCCTCATGTCACAAACTATGTTAATCTGTCATAAACTGAATGTTGTGCATACATTTTCAATCAATTATCTTTCTAGAAATGTAATTTAAGTTGCTTTGATGAGTTTCATTTTTAGCTACTGAACAATACATTTGTTAATGCATTTCAATTAACTAAAATATTTTATACTTTCCTGTATTTTTAAAGCACAGTGGCAAGCCCTAAGTCAATGAAAAATTTCTCCAGAAATTTAACTTTTCTGGTACCAACATGCACCTCAGACTTCAACAGATAAGACAAAACAGTCTACCAATACAATGTGGTTGAGAAATGAGTAATACTGTATCTAAAAAGAAATGCATCCCATTTTTTGTTCTTTCCTTCCTCTCCACTACTTGATCGGGTAAGAGCAGCACTGTATAAATTGATCTACACTCAAAATCTGAATACAAGGATGAAAGAAAAACCTGTAATGTAGGCAGAGGAAGATATACAAGATAGCCATGGTTTTGAGAAGGATTTTGTCTCAAAGTTCCATTTTCTTGAGACTTCTTTTGAACTGCATATCAACTGGAAAAGTCTGAAACCTTTAGAATATGCAGGGAGAAGGGGAACCCATTGCCTGCAGATGCCGCAACTTTGTTGCATGCTGAAGTTGATGTTCTTTACGCAGAAGTTTTTGCTGTACAATGGCAGTGTTTGCATATTTTTAATAGAATACTGTAAACACTACCAGTGTCATTAAATATTATGCTCAAAGCCTGAAAGGTCTGAAATTTGACTATGGATAGTGCCGTATCACAACATTCAGTAAAACACTTCTGGTCTGATGAACTGGAATTACTGAGTCAGAAAGACAAGGGGAAAATTCCTACAGAAAGACCTTTTGGTTTTAACATGTTACATGTTAGATTACATTTCACCTCAAGTTTCATTTAAAGGAGCTTTTAAAACGTATATAAAGAAAAAACATGGTAATTACAATTTAAATGTATGAGCATAATCAGCAAATCTACAGTATGTCTCCTTAGGGATTTGTTTAGTATCCACCAAACAGAAAGCTATCCTATTAGATAAATAGGAGGAATACAAATTTTTAGGTGTTTTTACAAAGAAACCCATTGTTATGACTGCTACACTTACTTAAATGATTCCAGCATTATAAAGACAATGTCAACTGTCGGCAAACCGAGCACACTCCACTGCTTTAAATCTGGCCAACTAAACAAACAGCCGCCCATTAAATAACTACCCAACACCAACATAAATTATTAAGTTATTGTTAAATTCACTAGCTTTGTCTGTCAAGATTTGTTCTTGTATATGTAAAACTGAAGCAAGTGTAAAGTGACTGAATTTACGCTTATTTTTCAGAAGCATCAGTTGCACAGGTAAAATACAGACTCGTAAAATCTTACAAGCTGACATGCTTAAATCTTTGTTTCTTCAGCAGCTTAATACTGGAAACAAAGGTCTTTTGGAGCTCCTGGGGTATTTGTAAGGCTTAAACATTCATATTTTGAAGGAAAAAAACACTTCATTTCATGCACATATTTTTTGGTTGAAAATGAAAGTATTCTTTATATGTCATTTCATATCCTCTTTGGTATCTTTCTGTGGAAACAAATTCTGTATTATCTAAAATCTGTATTTGGTACATAAAGTATTGATTACATTATACTTCAACTTTTACACATGGACTTTTGCTTTAAGGTATGTAATGAGCCAATGGGACAAGAATTAGAAGATGCAGTGAATCCTCAATCCGCTGGTTTTCCCTTGTACAGCCATTTACTGTGCGTATGTACATACATGACAACATATCCACAGTTTTAAACTATTTTTGTAAGTTTTTGGTTTTTTTTTTCTTTAAATTAATTCCACTACAGCAATAGAAGAACATTTAGAAAGTGATTTATCCAGAGTTACACCATTATTATCTACTGATATTTGGAGCTATGCTGTGGCTATTCCCTAACTCAGAGCAATGCAGAACTGAGATCTCACTAAAAGTCAGTATTTTTTTATTTTAGTTTCTAGAGCAAGGAATTTAATCAGCAACCCAGTTATGGAAGTATCTCATAATAGCATGCTAGTGTCCCCACTCCTTGCTTGATCTGTCTCTGTCCATTGTATAAGTTTGTGACAGATCTTCATAAAATCATAGAATCATTTAGGTTGGAAAAGACCCTTAAGATCATTGAGTCCAACCGTAAACCTAACACTGCCAAGTCCACCTCTAAACCATGTCTCTAAGTGCCACAGAACTGTGCAATTAGAGTAAGAAATTCAATACCTAATTGCTGAGGTAGCATTCCACAAATAATTTGAATACCTAGGTTCAAGAAAAAAACCCCTCATTATAAGTTCCCTCTATACTAAAACATATGAAACATTAGAAACACTTAATGTAACACAAAATATTTCTGTATTTCTCAAATGGTAGCTACCACTGCACAAACCCCACTTGAACATCTCCACCTTCTGCACTCTAGTATAATTTTACAGTAATTCCACAAGATGCAAATCTCCATTTATTGCCTCTCCTCATGCAGAGATCTATTCATACTTAAAATGTTAAAGATGTTTTAAAAAACTAATAATGCTGTATAAATTCTATTCACTTTTATACTTAGCTTTAAAGAAAAAGTATGGCTGATTGCAATATCTGTTGGTTTAACAACACTGATGTTTTGGGGAGGGCTGTGCATGCTTAAATAATATTTTCCTGTTGGCCATTTGGTCGTAATGAGAGTCAGACTTGAGTAACAGACATAGAAACATGAGGAAACCTATCATCAATACAGCCCTACTTGACCAGATTTTTTTTTTTTTTTTTTAGGACTAAACCCAAATATCCATGCTAGGAAACAGGTATTGCTGAAGCCTCAGCACGAAATGAAGTTCTCTGTCCAAATCAACATGTTCTAAGGGCAAGATGCTCAAGTAAGGTGTACTATTAGCTTCTGCATCACCCACTTCATATGGCTTTGTGAATACAAACAAAGACAGTTTGGTCTGTGCCTGAAAGAGAACAATGTTGTAACCTAAGGTTAATGATTTAAATTAGAGCAAAATATGGTAATCTTTTCAGGAAACAGACAGTGCGTTTAACTAAATCTCAGTTAAAGCATAGAACTACAAACATTATTAGCACATCAGAGGTCAACTTTCATCAGATCATCAGCATATGCTTAGGAAGATGGCAGCATGCTTTTATTTTTGGATAAGCATAAATATCAATTTGAAGAAACTAGGATTTGTAATAAATCTTAGCTGTGAAAATAAGCTGTTATATCTACTGCTGCAGGAGAAAAACTTTGACAAAACCTGTTTTTAAACAATAAAATATGAATTATAGAATTATAAGAGAAACATTTTATAAATGTGCTCTTGCATGCCTTTTTTTTTTTTTTTTTATGTCTACACTGAAAACTGCCTAAAATGCTTTGCAAGGGCTAGAATTATAATATCGTCAAGTATTCAAAGACTGGCACATTGGATGTTTAAAACAAAGGATCTCAAAAGTCACCATGAAGTTTCTCATTTTGGGCAATTAAAGGAACTGAAACCAATAAAAGATAAAGCACTTTTCCCCTTCAACTAAATTACACGGTATAAAAACACTGTATTTGCAAAAAGGATTTATGAAACTTCACCACTCGTAATTATGTCTCAGAATAAACACATCTTCCATCTTCCCATCTAAGTAAACATTTTACTCAAGTAAAACAGTCCTGTTGGTTATCCTTGTTATGGAAATTACACAAAACTACAAGTGTGATTAGAACCAAAGAACAAGTTTACAAAAAGAAATGCGTAACGAAAAAGTAGTTTTGTTTATGTGGCAGTCATATTACATCTCACACACTGCTCAGTTCCTATCTTTTAAAACTAAAAGCACAAGCAATACTACCAACATGTGTGTTTCCCTTTTAGTAGAGGAAAGTAGCGAAAAGGAGAATTTTGGGGGCAGACTTGAGGAAAAACAGTATGAATGCCAACCTGGACAGGGGAAATCTTTGCAGAAAATGTTTACCAAAATTTCCTTACAAGCTCAGGATATGCCTGGTTTCCTCCAGTGGTATACATACAGCTGGCTACTTGAATGAAGATTGCTCTGCATGCACCTAGTTTCAGACCTGTATTTTTTAGCAGACCAGAACTGTAACTCAAGAATTATAGATCACTTTGCTAAGATTCAATCTTACAAATACCTCTTAAGGTTAAGTCAATGCTTTACGCTAGTACCTGAAACCAGCTGGGAGGAAGTCTTACTGCCAGCCCAAAACCCGTGTAGCATTATTAAATTGCCAATGAAGTTTCTTTGCTTTGTTCTTTTTTCCTTTTTATCCTCCAGTTGATTACAGCTTCTCTTTTTTTGGCCCCTACTCTATTTCCATTTGCCATTTATTTTCCTTCTTTCACATTTCCATAACATTACTTTTCATGCTTGAGTCAACCATGATTCTACAGTACATGATTCAGTTTGTCACTATTCGCTATGTGACTATTAATTTACCATGCTATTTGTATTTTCATAACGGGATCAAGGCTGTATGTCTACAGAAGAGCTAAACCAGCACTACCCAGGCCCAAGTACACACACTGAGTCTCTTACAAAGCATTTCCTTTCAATATCACTTTGTCATATGGTAACCATATGTTTATCTGCAACTTAATTACAGCTGACTGGGAATAAATTAAATACATACTAGAGGTTTATTTTTAAAATGTAAGGAAAAATAGAATTAAATGAAAATTAAACCTTGGAAAGAACAGGAAGGAGTACATAATAAACACTTAGTGGGGACAGGAGTTGCAGATGTTTTTACTTTTTTTCTTACTGGGGAAGAGATGAGTCTTCTCTTCATTATTTCTTTAAAACTGTCGAGGCAAAAGATTTCCACGAGTTTATGAAAAATTATACTCCTGGCTAATGATGTGTGCACATTTACAAACCAATGTTTCTAAAAGCAACAGCACCAAGGTGCTTTATTCTGTGTTTGTTTCTATTGTAAATAGACCTATTGGAAATTAGAATACACTTCTCCAGAACAGCTGAAAAGACTTGCAGGCTTGCTCGCTTTGCTTTCAGAGACTTCATATTTGCCTACTGGACACCCTGGACCACACCTAGGTTCCAAAATTATCTTCACCTATTAATGCTGCTCTCTTGGACACAGAGACTGGCAAACCTGAAGATTACAGTGAGCCATGGGCAAGAGGCTAGAAAGGAGCCCAGAAACCAAGAATGCTTTTGCTGCTACCAGATCAACTTCAGTACAATCCTGTGAGATGCATCATCTGGAACTGACTGCCTGGATGTTGCATGGCTCACAAAAGCCTGTCGTCCTCCTGGAAACAAGTCTACCAGACTTATTAATCAGTGTAAGAACATATACAGAACAAGCTTGCCATCTGCTACTCAGGGACAGCACATTCCCCATCGTTTACTCCCGTATCAGATATTATTGATTATCCACTTAAACTGAAGAATCATATCCTCTGAATTAGCTCTGGCTTTCTCTTTGCCTTTTTAAGTTTAAATAACCCCATTTTCCTAAATTTAAATTTTAGGGTTTACTTGTTATTTTATTTAACTTTTAAAATACACTGTCTTAATACTAAGATGGCTGTAGAGCCATCCTCTGCATAGTTGTCTGCACAGCTCCAAGTCCAGGACTTACTAATTGATTTGTTTTTTTGTGGGAGAGCATTAACACTGCACCTAGGCACTTCTGTCAGTGGAAACCCACAGTAAACCAGTAGAGCTCAGTAGTTCTGTTCTTCCTCCACACGTTTACTGACATACTAGTTTTCATTGTATTTTATTTTGAAACCCCTACCCTACCTCTGCAGTTAAATATATATAATTAAACAATCCTTGATGATAAACTTAATATAAGGCACAGTGTGGAAAACAGCAGGTATGTCTAATTTAGCAAAAGAGATACTAAGCAGTCAAGGACAGTACAGAGACACAAAAAAATTATGAAAGGAAAAAAAGATGCCACATTACAGAACAGCATGAAGAATCAACAATTTGGGAAGAAATAACCATGAGCAAATTTTTCAATAATCTGAAGGAAGTAGACTAGAAGAAAGGCACTTTTAGGAGGGAAATTAAGCTAAGTTTGTGTTTTCTTCCATTACAACAGAAGCAAGTTACTTTATAAGATCTTTAAATATTTTTCTGTATAGAAGATGCTGCAAGATTCTCTCTAAGCCTTTTTGTTGGCTTAATAAAAGGGTCCAGGACTCCATAAAGCAACTTGGATTTGAAATACCACAGCAAAGTTGATAATCAAGTGTGACCCAACTTGCTTTTGTACAGTTTACATTATCAAACTTGTCCAGATAGCAGATTTTAAACGTAATATAAATAAAAGCATCTGAATTTAGTTAATGACTTGGCTCTGAAGCTGTGTTAGTTTTTTTCCAGGCACCATGATTAATTTAAAAAAAAAAAAAAAAAACCAACCAAAAAAATCAAATCACAACCCAAAAACCATAGGACACAACGAAGAAAATCTAGTTCGTCTAAATAAGGTCCACGTTAGGCATTTACTTTTTTGAAGGCATGACTAAAAAAGTTTTTAGACAAGGTATTCAGCTTATGTTCATCATTTATTCTTGTGGTCATTTCATCTTGAGCATGGATCAGGTAGAAGATAAAAGTGCACAATTAAGGACAAGAGTCAGTCAACTACTGTTAATGAATAAAACTCCATTAATTTCTACAGTTAAGAAAAACAGCTTCCCATTGGTGCAGTAACTGGAGTTCTTTGAGATATGTTATCCCTATAAAGATCATGTCCCTGCCTCAGATGAGAGAATTTTTCCCTTGACTTCATTAGCCAGTGTGTCAGTTCATGTGGCCAGCCAGTAATTACCATAAATACAATATACTCAAAATACATATTACCAATTGTTATGTGGCATGAAGTTATTTTTAATAAGTTTCATCTGCCTCCAAGGTGTTTTTGTACTATAGACTCTGCAGAGAGAAACTCAAAGCAAGAAGGATGGCACACAGTAGAGGACAGAATAAAATAATCTAATAAACTTCAGTTATTATTACTTATTAACACTGACTGCCAATTAATAGACCAGATACAGAAAAGGTATTTGGGGTCTTGTTCAAATAAAGCTTAGAGAACTGAAAGAGTCTGAAGAGTTATACGCTTCTATGTGGGCAAACATTTATTTTACCTGGTAAAGACACGTGTGTCCATAGACCCAACTGGAACATCTAAAATACCAGTTTTCATTTCTCACCAAGAGATATAAACTGTTTAAGAGGTCAATCTCTTGTCACTTAGAGCAAACTGCCCAACAGCAGAGAGGGTTTTGGTCAATTAGTAGCCATCAAATCTGCTTGTACTATCACGTTGATATCTTAAGAAAATAGTAGCTGTACCGTAATCTTTACTGGACACCAGCAACAAAGGTGCAATCCTGTGTTTGCACAAAAGCAAACAAAAAACTTCTTGCATGACTTGCACTCAAGAGTAAAGATATGCTCCCTGTTTAGTTCCACCCAGATTTGATATCAGTGGATGAATGACGATGTCCACAGCATAATTCCCCACTGTATGTCGTACAATAATATTCATTTATCTAGCTACAATAAGGACCAGGTTTTCCTTAAACATATGCAGATATGTATGTAAAATACATTCTCTTATAAATCAGTGCTTATTTTCACAAATAGCATTGTATTATTATTATTATTATTCCTGAGCATCAGAAAAAGGTTTAACATCTGCATTAGGTGAAAAGTGAAGCTTTCTATAAAATCCTATGCTGTAGATACATTAAAATCTTTGGCATAAAATGTCCTCTTTTACTCGTTCTACAAAGCATTACATTTAGGACAGTCTCAACAAAAATTTGCTGGTTATTAACGCTTATCAGTTGCCTCAAATATTCTGCTTATGTGAAAATAAATATTAACATGAAACGCTAACACGCCTGTTGCTATCAACAAGAGAAGGAGCCAGTCCAGCTGAAAAGACCCTGAAAGCTTTAAACCCACTGAATTCCTTTCATGTAATACCCAAATATAGTTCTTCAAATCTGGCTGTCAAAAGCATGACATTTCAGTTTATCAAACACATTCTTAGTATAAACAGAAGTGACACAGGAAATGCTCTTGAGAAGACCCAAGCATCTGCAAGAAGAGATTTATAGTACACAAAAACATTTTACAATTAATAATGATTGTACATACAAGAGTTTAAAGTTGTCAATCCACTGATAAATAATAGGCTCACAAAAGTGGTCAAGTGTCCTCAGACTTTGATTTACTAAATTATTTCAATAAGAAAGCAGCAAAAACCCAAATAACAAAACAGAAAAAAATAGGATCATTACACAGAAAAACTGTAACACTATTCACTCTGCAATTTTGTAGTATACTTTAGACCAAGTCTCTCAGAACAAGGATGATTTTGAGTCAAATATTTGTATACTGCCAAGTACAAAAGAATTTAGGGCAGTGATGAGAATTCTTTAGTGTATCCACTAGGAGAAATCACATGCAGCTGCCAGGCAAAAACATTCTTATGCTCCACCTTATTTGGTTTTTAAATGCCAAAGTTGCAGTCACCAAGAATGTACGGTGATGTGTGTATATAAATATTTGTTTTATTGCTAGGTACTGCTACAATACAAAGAAGTAATAGTAATACTAACACTAGCTGTCAGTGTAATTCATTCACTTTCAATGTAACCCTGAGGCATTTTTTTATTTGAATTTCAATGGTGGGTATTGCAGAAACATTTCAAACAACTGTTGGTAACAATAAATTTTGTTCATATAGAAGTCCAGTTGAAAGAAAATTAGCTAATGTTACAGCTTAACTGCCTCTTTTTTCTTCTTCAGCTTTTCAAACAATTGGTTTAATTCTCTTGTGTTTTTAAAGCTCTAGGGAAGTAAAGTAACACAAACATTCATGCATATAAACCTAGCGTATGTTTAAAGCTTTCCTTTTTGCAGTTGTATCTTAACAAGAAGATTAGTCCTAACTCAACAACATAAAGCTGTAGAATAATGCACGTTTGCAGTGTGGATACTGGAGCACCAGCCTTTGCCAGAACGTGCTTTTATACTGTTGGATTTGAGAAAGGACAAGAAGGCTTCAAGCCTTCTAGTCCCTGTCTGCCTGCATCCCAAATTCCTCCGCAAACTCTCCCCACAGCTACCAACTGTTTTCCACACAAACCAATGGCAAAATGCCACTGTTTGGCCTGAGCTACTGGCAACTCCAGATGGAATGATCATGGATCTAGATTGTGGAATGACTTCAGGACTGTTGGAATTCAGCATGCTTTGCAAAAGCACTAAGTTAGTAATGCATGGCATATAGCAACACATTGCTTTGATTCAAAATGGCATGCTCAGCAATTCCACAATCATTTGGGTTATTAGTAAAGTCAGTTTAGGAAGGTACAACTGATGTCAGTGGTACTGCTCTTTTTTCTCTAGTATTAACAGCTCAGTGAAAGGGGCATGCCCTTCAGGCTTTGACCTGATGGCCTACACAGATGAACTGCTAATTGCATAAGCATATGATTGATCACTAATTCTATTAGTTAATGCCATAGACTAACTGGGTACTCAAAATTTGAAGTTTCCACACAAAGCAAGAGCAATATTTTAAAAGATTTTATTTTATTGTACCATTTCAATATAAGCAACAGTGCAGAATTTTCCAGCATTCTAATTCAAGCCGCAATAAATGAATCTATAATTATTTGAGGTATATTAACAGGACAAACAACACAGAGTCATATGAGAAGCACCAAAAATCCAATGTTTGATTTTATTGTATATACATGGAGAAAAAGAGAGAGAGAAGCAACAATAACAAAGAGAAAAAGAAGGAGAAAGGATAAAAAAAAGGAAAAGACAGGAAAAGGGGCAAGTACGAGAAAGCAAAGAGCAAGATCAAAAAGTTCGGTAGTAATAGACATATGAGTAAAAATGGTTCAAGAAAAAGGAAAATAAAGCAACAAACAAAAGGAAGATTTTGCATTCCCAGAATTTAAACATGTAGTTATCCCCAGCTTGTTAACACTCAAAGACAGGCTATGTTTCCAAATCCAAGCTGAGTCTCATAGCAGGAAGTGTAAGGTATACACAGATAATCCAATTGTTAGGCAGGAAAAATTTGAGAAGAAAGGCAAGCACTATAACGTTATTTAAAAAGCAGTTCTGAATTACTTTGATATTCATTTTTTCCCCTGTAGAAAGACCTCTGGATGACTCTTCCAAAACACACTGCAAACTAACATTTGAGGCTTCCAGCATATTCTTCATCTTTGGCTTTTTCTATTTTTTCCCCTCTCTGTTTTGGAATTAGCTCTTGTATTAGCATTTACTTGTAGCTGCCCCTGCCAGTGCAAAAGTAGCACCGTCTAGACTACGTACATATTTATGACTCTTAAAAATAATTCAAATGATAGTTCTACAGCTCTTAACTCCAAAACCACACTTCTCATTTCTAACATATCCTGTTGCCCTATTAATTCAGAATTACTGTCTCTCTAACAATCCAATCCTTATTAATTCATAGGATCTTTCCTGTTAATTTCTATGAGACAAAGATGTCATAACATATAATCACCAGAGTACTTGCTGTGAATGTACCTTATAAAATCTCCCAACTCTCGGAAACAAACCCAGCAAACACGTCTGACAAAATCAGTTTATTCCACCTTGTAACAACACACACTGTTTATTACAAGTAAAGGCCATGAAGGGAATAAAGAATTACATATCAATGCTTGCTCTGAAAGATAGTATAAAAATCACACACAAATAGTCCTTCTGTCTTCCCAACTGCTTTAATAACCCCTGTAGTACGTAAGGGAAAAGAAAGCCTTTTCCAAGGAGTCAATCACACAGTTCAAATACTATATCTTTTAATTTATTTTGACTACTACTCTTAATCATGCTAACTTTCTTTAAGCTAGGGGTAAAAATTCACTACCGGATACAATTACATCTTCATTTTGTTATGTAGATATACTTTGGTGACAACAGTTGCCATTTCTTCCCATTTGTCTATCTCGATTACTAAAAATTTAAGTTCATGCATGCTTGCAGAACAAAACAAAAGCCACCCTTATTCTAATATGTTGTAGAGCTGTCCTGCTGGGAACAACCTTATGGTGCATTATCATAGGGAACATGCTGGATCATTACCGTAGATGGATGCATTAAATTAGTGCTAAGAGCAGCAGTTCTTTGATGCAGGAGAATACTTACTCCATTTATGAATTGTTTTTCATCCCATAAGAACAAAGTACAGACATTTATGACAATAATTTCATTTTACAGCCCAGAAGATAGACAGACAGAAAAACCATTTTACTTATTTAATTCAATTTCATGAGAAAACCAGGTTTTGTCTTGGCTGAGAGTTGCTGCTCTAACCACTAGGCAGAGGTACTTCTGCCCAGTCTTCCCTTCACTGAATTATGGATACAGAAAATAAATACACCTTTTCAAGATTTTTAGATGGTTTAGAATTATTTTAAAAATATTAAATACTAATCTTAGGTTTACAGTACTTTGTAAGACACAGTGGCTCAAGAAATTTACACTTGACAGTGTAACTGAAAAACAAGAAAATAAAAATGAAACAGCCTGCACCCCCAACAAATCCCAAACTATCTGAAGGTATGGTTAAAAACAAACTTATGATTTTAAATTATGACACTATTCAAAGAGCTGCTAAGCTGATGAATCTTGTGCTACAATATAGTTTGCTTTAATCAAGGCTTTTTAATACTCATCAATTAAAAAATAACTCATACTCCATTGCAAGTTGCTGGCTTGTTTTATGGCACAGCTTTGAGATAGCTTTAGTGAACTCAATCTTTTAGAAATTCACTCATAAAAGGAAAAAGGGCAATTAAAGCAATTCGGACACTTAAGCAGTTACAACAACATGAGTTACCTTGCAACGAATGTGCTTGTAAATGGATTATGAATAAAGCAGTACAGAAGCAGCAAAATGTTTTAAAGTAGAAAATGAGCAACTAATAAAGAGGAAATAAGTTAATCACACTCAGAGCTGCTGCAAACATTTTTGAGTATTCTCCAATCTGCCACTGAAATAATAAACAAATGTTACTATAAACAAACATTATAATGTCCCCAAATATGGTCCATATAATCTCAAATTCTTATTACTCCACTTTCTACGTCCTAGTATTTTCTTACTTGACAAGTAAGAAACTACAGCATTACTTCACACCTTTCATTGTAACTTCTGCAGTATGACATTTACCAATGCATCCCTTTACGGACTCGTTTCTCATCATCCATTTTAGCTGTATTCATTTCAGTTGGGCTTATGGATGCTCAGCCACAAGATTAGGTAGCTACTCTCTTGAAGTGACTCTGCGTTAAAACTGTTAGATTAAAATCAGCTGACAAACCACTGTCTCAGTAATTGGCTTTCTTTTTTCTCAGAACATTCGCTTATACAGCAATAGGTTTGATTAACAAATACATATGCATTAGACTTAGTACAGTTAATTCAAGTACCAGTAATAGCAATGCCACAACAGCACATCCTTCTTTGGTGGCCTGCCTACTTGAGCAGACAGGTTGAAACTGCCTGTGCTCTCACTATTGGTATTTCAGCTAGCCAGTTGAAGCTAATATGGACACGTCAACACACTCTGCAATGACATCTCAGCAAGTTATGCATAGCCATGATGCTGTAAACTCAATCTGATATCATTTAAGTGAAGCTCATACAACAGAAATATTTTCATAACAAACTATGATGTTATTTTCTCTTTCATTCAAATAACCCAAAGTACTGCTGAAAGGCAAGAATGCCACACACTCTCTACATCTATATATCTTTTTGTTTTTTAATTAAAAAACCCAAACTGCCAAAACCCAAACCCAATCTGAAAACAAATTTGCCAGGTTAAACCACATATAAACAAAGAGGTATCAGAAAGATAATTAATTTCACTGAAAGAGAACACATACAATTACTCTGAACTGTTCTCTCAAAATTATTGTACGTATTTTGACACTCTACTCTTTCAGCTGAAATAAATGGCTCTTCACATATAGAATATCCATTAACTGGTTCCTTCCACACTCATTAGTTTTACTCTACAGTAATTGCATTAACATAAACAGAATTACTTATAATTTAAACTTGTAGGTGATGGAGTAAAATCCCACTTCATCCCAGTAAATACAGTAGATAATGTACCTTTGTTCCACATGTGGTATATCATAATCAGGCAATCATTATTGAGACAAATGATCTGCAAAAACTCTCTTGCTCTCATACTCATGAGATATGGACAACTGTGCCATATTAAAATTACAAGAGTCTGAATTGCTCTGCTGTGTGTGGAATATGTTTCCATGGTTTTCAAAAGTCTTTAGACTACAGAAGGTGAGGAAAACAGTTAAATTCCACACATACAAGAGAAAAATTGTATCAATAAAAAAGCACTCTACTTGAAGCAAACTTCAAGTAAATGAACCTCAAAGATTTTTATAAAATCTAACAATTTTTGAAAAAGCAAAATATATTTATCCATCACAGTAACATAGATTGGAACTAACCAGTTAGACAGGTTGTGGCTAATGTGTACAAGAAAACTCTGAAAAGCTCTTCTGCAAGTCATGTCTTGGTATGTAAGATCAGTACATAGTGGCCCTGTGTCAATGGGGACCTTTAAATGCTACCCAAATGCAAACCATTACAAGTCATTCCATCCTCCCAGGTCTGGAATGAAGCTGGACTAGAGGCACAGTTCTGTATAGAGTACAGATCATTCCAAGAAAGAAGTGAAGATAAACATAATAAAATAAAACTGCTGAGTCATTATAAGTTATTTAAGAGCATATAGGATGATTCAAATCAAATTCTCTTCACTGGGAGTTGGTATCTTATTTCTTGTTTAGGGTAAAAAGAAGTAGCTTGTTTCAGCCGGTTTCTGGCAGAACAGATAGCTATCTCAGGTTATTTCTGTATGGAAATGCATTTTTAAAGTATGGTTTCATAAAACAGTATCCAGGGACAGCTTAAGCTATTCCCATCTTCCCTGCTTTCCTCCATTTTCTCTCCACCAGCTAGCTACTGCCCCCTCAGCTCTGCCAGCAGAACTGCTTGGGTGGCTACACCGTGTGTTGGTCCAGAAGGCTAAACAGGAAAAAATGGCATTAGTTCTCTCCACATGACTAATAGCACAGCCACAAAACCAGTAGCAGGATAACAATCTGGAGACAGCACACCCCAGCACTCAGACAGGAATGCATAATACTGCCACTGCAGATATCATCTCCTCACATGGCTGTTTCACTCAAACAGCTGCTGTACAGAGAGCAAGCAGGATGAAAGAATAGCTTAAGTACTTCTCAAAACACTTCAGCACTGAAACTGGCTAAAGGCAAATAAATACTCTTAGGTCAAACACTCTGCTCAACATCCATATGGAAGTGCTCTCTAAGCAGCAGAGCCAAAAGACAAAATACCTTTAATGAAGAAAGGAGCTCTGGGTAAGAACAGTGACTGACAGCTCTATGAAAGTTAGGCTTGTCTGAGCCACAATTGAGACATGGGGAGTTGTTGGATGCGACATTAACAGAAAGCTTTTGATGTTCCTGCTACTGCAATGAAACAATATTGCAGTTATGAAGTGGTTGATTTTTTGCCAGATTGCCATTTTCCAAAAGAAATAACTGTTGGTTTTGAACCGAAAATCCCCATGCTGTGCAAGCTTTTAGACACAGAATAGTGCAAGACCTAAACTAGGTTTGGAGACTCAATAGATAGGATGTATTGAAACAACAGTAATTATCAATTACGAGGGAACCCCCTCACATTGTCTCAGAAGTCCCCTCCTCAGCTGCAAGCTTCTCCTCATTATCTTGTATCATGAAAAGAAAACTGTTTCAGAAATAACTCTACTTGTTCTTCAGTCATTTGATGAGTCCTCCAGTTAACAAGGGAAAGAGAATGCAAAGGATTTACTGCAAAGAAAAGGTAGAAATTACAATAAAAGGGTAAACTAGCGAAGTCTGAGTTATGGGAAAACACCAAACAACGCTAATACTCTCCTTCAGCAAGACATGTTTATACACAACACAAACACAGTCATCCCGAATAACATAGCCTGTTGAAACTGATGATTTTTTTGTTTGTTTTTAGCATTTCCCTCATCAACATGACATGGAGGGAATTGTACTGGAGTTTCAGGAAATATGCAACTCCCATTTTGCATAAGTTTGGCCAGAAATGCTAGTCAGATCATAAGGCAAACATAAATAATCACGTCATGAGGTGTTTTGAACTTGTAATCAATCCTGAATTTTGTGCCCTGGGGAATTACAAATCCCTAGATACGTGATAATCATAAAAATACCAATATGGTAGTACACATTAAATTTAAAAATTAGATATTTGTACATACACACATGCATATATATCCCTGCCGTTTTCCCCCGTCAAATTCTCAATGGTAGCACACTGCAGAATTGCTGTACAAGTAATTTTTCCCATTGTCCACTAATTCACTCAAACAAACCATTTGGTGCCACTGTTTGTAATGGGGAAAACATGAATCAACGGGCAAAGACAACTAAGTTTTAGATTTAAAAGGAAACCGCAAGCAAACTTTGTTATTTTCCTCAAAGTATCTTCTTGTACCAGCTGCCAGCAAATCATTTCTGACTAAAAAGTTTCAAAATATTTGTGACCTCAGTTTACATCTCTTTCCTGAGACAGTCTCTCAGTGGAGAGGCATCCTGTTACCAATTTCTACTTAATATTAAAACCAATGTGAAAACATCTCAGGCAACAAACAAAAGTGATATAAGCAGCAAGCCACAGGAACCCAACAATGTCTACCAGATGAAACCTCAAGCCAACATTTTTATCTGCAAGATCAAATATTAATTTTCTTATTTCACTTATGATACAATCTAAGATGGCAACAGCATACAAAAGAAGTTTATAAAAAAATTGCATTCAGTTTTTAGAGAAGTATACAGTGTTCTATATGGACACCTTTTTTTGCCATTTTGCCTACAAATGGAAAGTGCAACCAAGCACGACCAAGTAAATGGAAAGCAAATCACTGCTTTGAAAAGGGCAAACAAATAGGGAAAGACAATTAGAATAATCATATATTCTTATTTTTAATGAATTCTAAACAATCTATTTTCAGTATTTACACACAGATAAAGTCATACTAATTTTTTATATTTAAAATACAGACTTTTTCTATATGTTCATTTTAGCCAACCTTTCTCTAAATGATTTAAGAGAAATACTGTCTCTTTAGTCTAGGTATGACGTGCATGCCTATTGAAGAAAATGGAACTGTGTATAAGCAGCAATGGCAGGAAGTGAATGACAGCCTATAGGAGGCTTATGTCTGTCTGCTAGAAACTTAGTAACTGTTTAGGTTGCTATGACCTTTAAAACTCTCTTTTGAACCATTCTGAATTCTTCATAGTTTACAGCAGAAAACTATCTTTATGAAAGAAATAAACAGAGAAAATGTCTTTGGGGGTATTTCTGACCAACAAGAACTTAAAAGAGAACTTTATCAGTACGATACTAGTAATGTGATGGGATTTCCCCAGAACAGAAAAGCTTACAATGTCTAAAAATAATGGAGTAATGTCTTTGATATAGATTTATATTCACATAATTAAATGGGCACTTGATAAAACTAAGATCCGAGACTACAAACTTATAGGAATGCAAAAATATTTGTATAAATAGTCTTCAGCTTATGCAAAGTTTGAGTACAGCAGAAATTAGAGATAGTATTACGTGAACTATGGCAAGGACAAAAAAAAAAAGGAATTACTCCATCTTTTGTATTTATGCTGCAAAATACGATTATCTTAGAAAAAAGTTAGAAACCTCAAAATTATATTGATGAGTAACAATACTCAATACCGGCACATGAGAAAAACCAAACCCCAAACCAAGCTCATTGTGCTATTTTAGACACACAGAAGACATGCTCAGTTGCCAAGATGAATATTTTGGAAAAATACAAGTCAGCAAATAGCTGAAATATAATTGCCCAATATACAGGGAAGTGTCAACATTCGAACCTGAAAAAAGAAGTGATAACTATTTGAAAGGAAAGGCAGAAGGGCAGTGAAAATCTTACATGTTTACTTACAATGGCCAGGGTTTTAAAGTTGTATTTATTCAAGCTATGTGAACAACTTGCTTTGTTGCTTGCCACAGAGAACAGGCTCTAGACAATTAAATAATAAAAATTCTACTAAATTTCTTCACTGATGCACATAGTTAGAAGGCAGTACATGAAACACACTGGCCTCAAATTTCAGGTAGCTGCTGAAGGAAGGGTTTACAAATTACCTCCATCTGTCTGTTAATTGGTATTTTCGATATAAAGTGACAAAAACATCTCAAACTAAAAATGGTGCTGTGGGATTGAATGGAAACATAACCAAGAGGTATTGAGTTGTGCCAATAATTAGCGTCTTGAGAAAGTTAATACTAATGAATATTAATATTTTATATATTCTGTTTACTTCAGTGAAGAACTGGAATTGGGATGCAGTTACAGTTGAAAACCAAGCTTTCTTATGTAAATAGATCCTAGCTACATACCTCTCACATTGCAAATTTAGGTTTATTCCCACCTAAAGAAGTACTCAATGCTTTTTGCAATGTATTGTTAATATTTTGGAATATGTGAGGAAAATCTGTTTTGAATTTCTCTTAAGGTTTCCCAGCAACATTTTTTCCTTCTCCTATGTTTTTTTCCTTAAGTGTATTGGTGACCGCTGATTACAAAAAAGAATGCAGTAACTGCTATAGGTTTTAGAAATGCAGTGTACTGCCAATCCCAAATTCCCCATCTCATGTTTTGTGCTGACTTTAACAGTTATAAGTTTATTCCCCGCCCACCCCCTGTTACTATTTTTTTCCAATTATCAACTTGTGTGTTATGTTTAAAAAAACCAACGCATCAGTAATGCCAAAGTTTAGGACTCCATCTTTGTCTTTGATCAAAACCAGTCAGCAACTGCAAAGATTCATCATGACAACTAAGAGTAAATACATTTTAAAAATTCATTACATTCTCTTATTTCATTGAAAGGTTAAAAAAAATGATACTGTAATTTTCAGTACTGCCTCTTTTCTTTCAAATTCCTGAGCAAAACAGAAATAATTCCAGAATTAAATTCCTGAATGCGGATGTGGTTTTTGACTCACAGAAATAATATTTTCATCAGTGTTTTAGGAATAAATTAAATAATGGATCCAACTTCAACATAGCCTTTCTCTAAACAACATAGTAAAACAGAAGGCATAAGGAAATGTGTATTAACGATGATGTGAGAGAAAGCTATTAAAAACAAGGATGACTGCGGAACATTTCAAGCTACAGAATGTACTCTTTTCTTGGTACCAGGTAAGACATGGTAACAGGTGATAGTGTACAGAGGTGGTTTCCCACCCCCAGACAAGGGAATTGATAAACTCTGTGCTAAGGTATGCATGCATGCAGCAACTGCTCACCTGTGGCATGACTAGCAAGATATCATGAAGGATTTCAGGACATGAGAGATAACAGAAGGAGAGTACTGTATATGCAGGTGGCCCACTCTGAGCTGTTGTGCCACTAATCAGACTGCAACATGAAAATGCAGAATATTGCAGAATAAAAAGTGGGGAGGGGTAGTATCAAGTTTTCCCTTGATGCTCATGGGAAAAATGACAGGACAACCATATTATAATTACTAAATAAAGATATAAAGTCTGCAAAACTAGGTCAATAGGGAAGCTATAAACCTTGGCAGGCTGTGTATTTTGAAGTGGCTGAGAAAAGAACTTGTGAGGGGAAAAGGGGGAGGAAAAGGAATAAAGGAATATAAGGTAAAGAAAAAAGGGTGTGATCAGGGCTGTTCAGGGGCACCCTACGACATAGCCCTGCACCTGATCATAAAGCCTAGAGAAGAAGAGTAAATCTGTTTATATTCCGATCATCCTTGTGCCTGACTGCCTTCTGTGGTCAGAAGGACTTGCGGTGTTCTCTCTGGCATTGATGAAGAACTACCAGAATGGGTGGACTGGGTAATCTGAAATCCTAACACTGTATAAAGGTGGAGAAGAAATGTGGCATGAGTACCATTCTAGATTCAAGTGCCTAACAGTGCCATAATAATGTTTTCAGTTTTGTTTTCTAATCTTTTGAGCTGATATTTTCATTTGCAAGCCTTGTTTAAAGAGCAGGGTGGAAAACAACAATACCAAGGCAGTTATGTCACCTTTGGAGGTGCTTCACCTAAGGTTTAGCCAGTGACAGTAAGAAGAGGATTTCCCAAGATTCAAGGGGCCAGTGCCACTTGTCTTGTCAAGATGTCTTGGAGGGCATGCCCCAACAAGATAAAACCTCACTGGGTCTACTGCAGGTATCTATGATGACTAGCACCTTCATTACGATTTGAAGAAAAAGGCTCAGGAGCTTAAGATATGACTAATATGTGACTAAAGGATGCCTTCAGTACAGGTGCTGCAATCGGGAAGACAAGAAAAAACTACGTCTGTAAAAAGAAACACAAAGCAGTAAAGTGTCCTAACAAAATAAGGAGATTGAGAGGAACTGAAATGGTAATACACATGCTACCTGCAGAATGACATACTGAGCAAGGAAGGATAGAATGAAAGGATACACGCTTTGTGTAGATATTGTAAGAAAAAACTTCACTTTCATCCAGTAATGGGTATGCATAGTCATGCAGAAGATGTGGATCTTCCAACATTTGTATATGATATTTCTCACAGTCAATTTATAATTGCAGAAAGCAGAACACTTCACAGCTTGATGTCTTGCAAGGAACATCATGTTGTTCCTTTAACACTGTTCAACAAGACAACATCAACATGTAGCATAAGATACACATAAATCATTACCTAAATACAGACATATGCAAAATACTCTCAGATAATTCTGAAATAACTTTAAAAAAAAAAAAAAAGACTCATGTTACAATTAATAGACTTCTAAAAAATGTTTGGGGGGAAGATATCCAGATTTTTTTTTTGGGGGGGGAGGGGGGGGAGGGCAGGCTGGTGGTGGTGTAAATTAATATCAAGAAAATTAAAAATCTATAAATGTACTCCATATGCACAAGTTCCCCAAAAGTTCAAGTGCTCAGAATCCATAACACCACAAGCCTATCATTTTGGGCTTGTTTGTACAAATTACAGAAACAGTCTGTCACAACTTGCTTCAAAAATACAAAAACTCTGATGCTGTCCACTTATCACAATTTCTATCTTTTTAGTCAACATTTTCTCTGTCTTACTCCAAAGTAAGAAAAAAAAAAGCTATCTCCAGAACTTGTACTGCATGGCTGCTATATATGTTGTCTAAACCATCATAACTTGGCAACTCATCACTAGCTAGGAGTCAGCCCTGCAAATAATCCTGACTTTAAGTTCTACTTGGAGGGATCTCAGAGCCAAGAGCACTCAAAGAGCCAACAAAGTTGGCATGAAAATACACTGCCTTTTCTCTAATCTTGATCAGAACACATGGAATAAGAGAATAAAAAAAATTATATACATCCATTTGAAGTGGCATTGATTTTTTTTTTTTGAGAGCCTATTTTAATGTCATCTTCAATCACATTTTATAACCAAGCATGCTATATACCCTTTTGAACCACTTCCAAATTCCTTAGGGTTTGCTAACAATAGAAATAAGAGACTGGTTCTGCCTGGAGAAAAGATGGCTTAGGGAAATTTTAAGAGTAGCCTTGCAATATCAAAGAGAATACAAAGTACAGCTCTTTATGGAGGTGCATTCTCAGAAAGATGAGAGATAAAGAAAAATTTTTTTCTTGATGGCAGTCAGGCATCGGAACTGACGGCCAAGAGAAGTTGTGTAAACTCTACCCTTGATGCCTTTCAAAACCAACTGAACAAAAACCTGGTCTGAATTCAATCTTCACCCTGCTTTGAGCAGTAGGTTGGACTAGATGACCTACATGACCTCCTGAGTACACTCATACAGTAAGTTAAGAAGGTAATTTAAGCAATGCTGTAAGTTATCAGCTGCTGTCTAAAATAAATGCATTCTTTCCTCTAGTATGATAAGCTAGGTTACACCTGGCATTAAATTGGCTCAGTGAAGGCTATTCACGTTCTATTCATGTGTTTTGTTTGGCCATTATGCAGATAAAAGATTACATTTTTAAGAGGTATGATGTAGAACTGAGGTTTCATGGTCTCTATAAGGTGTGATCATAAAAAGTGACTTCAACTGCTCTTTCTATACTCCCTATATCATCTCTCAAATTTCCACTCTTAAACTGACCAATCCCAGATGCTTGACTTCTTAACTTTGCTTAAGAATTTTTTTTTTATTTTATTTTTTTAAGATGTCCTCCTTATATTCTTTCAGCCTGCTGGCTTTCTTTGATGACTGTCGTGGTTTAACCCCAGCCAGCAACTAAGCACCATGCAGCCGCTCACTCACTTGGACAATGACGAAGGTATTACACTTCAGGCATTTTCAAGATAATTAAGAAACAGATGTTGTTCTTCCTGTTTCAGCACACTCCATGCATTTAAGTGGGTTTTCAGACAGATTTTGAAAATCTATAAGCCACTTTCAACACCACAGATTCTCTAGTTCATAAATATTCTTGTATTCCTTCATGGTATAGGAGTAGGTATCAAAAGTAGACATATTTTATCTGTTATTACTGTCTGAGGAAATGACTGGAAACATATGGAAGCAGAGGAGAGCAATATGTTATCGATGTTATATGTAGTTCCAAAACTAAATCTCTGTAGGAATCTGCTGAATACATAAATCATCTGACATTTGTGCTTCAATTCATCCTGTGCCAAGAACACTGATACTTAAAGAATCCAACTTTTTGGTACAAAAGGCTATAGTTACACTACCCACTGAGGTGAACAAGTTCTGTTGGGAGAGCAGAAGAAAGTATCCTACTGTTACTCCATATTGCCATAACTATGCTGCTTCACAATATGGAGATAAGGTAGATTCATATGATATGGCTAGCTTAAAAAGCACACTTGCTCTTATATGCTTCCCTAGTATAGCTTTTAAAAGATTCTAATTCTTTATTTAATTTCTACTTAATGTGGCAACAGATCAGAAAACTCAAGTAGAAATAGTGAACCAAATACAATTACTAGAAGTACCTAAAATTTAAAAAAATACTTTATAGCAGTATAGGGGGCCAGGAGGGTTGCTGTCTTAACTCATAGGATCAACTCATAGGATCCTTTATGTTCACAGAAGTGAGATTTAGATCAGTGTTTGAAAAGTAGGTCTTCTGAGGAAAAAATAGAAAACAACTTTATTTCAACTGTATCAAATTGCTTAAAAGCCTATTTCTATTATTGGTTGTCATCTAATAGGTACAGTTAGAGAAGTTATAAAAACCTGTTGTAACCACTACAAACAAGCCTGATGCCAATCTAAACTCTAAGCCCTCTTTTTCTCGCCGAAGAAGATTTCCTTGAATCATTTCCGTTGGATAATTTCAGCAAAGAGGGGAAGCCTTGTCCCTCTACAAATAACAAACTATAAGGAAAAGCAATCAGCCTAGATTTTATGAAGAATCCATACCAGCGGCTCCAGGCTTCCACATTCATTTCACACATCCTTTGGCTCTTGCTCAAGACACTAAGCAACAGTGCTCTGGTGGCAGTTTGCCATAGGATACAAAATAATAAAAAGTTATTTTAATTATTAGTCACTGCTGTTTACTCTGTCTCTTCTCTCCTCAGAGGACACCATTCCGCATTAAGGCATCTTAATAGACAATAACATTCATATTGCACAACTCATTCAAATGACTAGCCATGCATATGGGATAGATAGGCATAACAGTACTTACAGCGAAGCAGATATTGGCAACTTGCTCTGCTCTCAGAGTGAATTATTCACATAAACACAGTAAATATTAGATCCCTGAGGATACTGCAATGTTTTTCACTCAAACAGAAGTTACCTGAACTGCATATGTCTGAAATCGTTTGCAAGGCCATCCTAGTCTGAGGTTTTCACCGAATATACAGGGTTTTTTCTTTAGTTATTATGACAGGCAAGTTTGCATGGAAAATTTTAAGTAAGTAACAATATTAAAGAAATATTTAATGACTAATCTTACATACATTTAAATCTTATTGGAAGGCAGCAGATGATGTCCATTTTCAGATACTACTTTTACAAATTAAAAAACCCCCAAACCCTCCAGATATCAGGTAACCATGGGACATACTCTTTAACAGCTCCTACAATTTTAAAACATTATTGTTCATCGTAGGAAAGTGTAATGTCATTTTCATTAAGAGGGAGCTATGTCTTTGCAGATCCCTCAGATTGTCTTTATTTCTTCCTTAACAGAAGTTGAGAAAAAGATAAGCAAGGGCCTCATAGGCATCCTGTTTCATACTAATGGCAGGTACTACTAAGATCACAAAGCCACACTCTTATGCCAGGAAACTAGAGGGATAAAGGAGAAGAACAAACTAGATTATTTATTTGTTTAGTACAACACACTTTTGTTCAGATATTTTAACTTCAGTGTGTGTAACAGAAATGGCACCACGTACATATAGGAGAAACTTCATTTTGGCATGCATATTAAAGGAGAACAGTGACTTAAAGGTGGCCACAAGGAAGGCTAAACATGGATACCACCAGAACTGTAATGCCTCCAGGACTTTTACTCACATATTAGAAGCAGTAACATTATCAGAGGAAGAGTTTGTTTACCAGCAATAGCCTTCTGTGCTAAACCCAGATGATGGAATACACATATAACAGGTGAATAGATCATCTCAGATTCTTAAAATTAGCAAGCCTTTGTGCTCCACTGCTCACACTAAAGTGTCTGTTTTAGAGAAGTCTATATACTGATTCAATAACACTGTAAGAGATCCTTCAGTCTGCTTAAAGGATGTAGGATTTTCACTGTATGATCTAGCAGGGGAGACAAGATGGTGTCCCACTTGGTTCTGGAAAGCTGCTCTAGACGATGTTGAGCTTTCAAAAAATACGGAGGTGACACAACCTAAAAAGTCCAGGTTTAAGGATTTACTAGAATTCAGCAATTTGAGATGTCACATCCAAAGCAGATGCATTAAACCAGAGCTTTATGTGAGCAAAGGCTGGCCAGATCCATGTTATTGGCCTACTAGCAGGCAATTTTGTGTCCCAGCTAGGCAGGCTTTCTGGAGATGTGTGCCTGAACGCTATCAGAAGATGATCCTGAGACAGCGAACAAAAGCGTAAGAAACCACATTTAAATATTTAATGAAGTGAATGCTGTCATTTTTGTCTCTAATAAATACACCATCATTTAAATACATACAGTATTTATCTGACATGCATAGCCATGAGAAGATTATCTACTTTGCTATTCTTTTCCCCGCTTCTGCTAGAAGGACTGTTGTCCTGTTGTTCAACTTGCCCTTTACAGATCAATGTTTTTAGCCCAGGTACTGAACCATGTCATCTCATTTCAGATGCTAGCTCCATTTGTTAAGTATAACTATCTCCATTCTTTTTAAACAGCTCCAGATAAACTACAAAAGTTTAATATTTCTTCTTTTGACTTTGCAAAGCAAAGCACAGTAGAAACTGAATGACTATTTTAAGAGACAATGTGTTTTCCCAGTATCTTTCCACCACATACCGGCTAACAATTATGGTTAACTCAATGGTTATACCATTCCATGACTATCTGTCTAAACATTCCTCAGAGTATGAATTCAAGCAAACAACAAATTTTTAATCTCAGAAGAACTCAGACGACTCCATCTACCAGGTAAATTTGTCATTTCTGAAGCTTAGCAGACTCACCATCTCATCAAACACTGAGACTCTGCAGAAGCTCTATCTGGGGATGAAGGAAAAGGCTCTGCTGGCATACAAAGGACTTGTGGTAATGTACCATTATTCCCTCCCTCCCCCCCACACTCAGTTCTCATATTTGGATTACGAACTTCACTGCAGCTTCTGCATAGCTGTGCTTCAGGATCATGTTTCAGGATGTAATTAGCCTCACAAAAAAATGAAGGGAAAATGCTTCAGTCATTTTATTTTCCATGCATAAGCTACAACTTATGGTGAAATCATTGCTGTAAATGGACAAAAGAAAAATTTTCCATGCTAAAACTTCAACAAAAAGGTTTGCTGCTTATAGATTATGGGGTACAAGGGCAGGAGCGGATTAAGAAAAAATGAATTGAAGAAAAAAGTTCGGATTTTAATAAATCTTTTTATATTAAATTTATGTTTGCCAAAATGTATTATCTCTATAAAATAATAAATCTACATTAAAATCACGCCACCTGGAAACTAAATTTCTAAATACATAAAACAGAACTGAATAAAATACACATTTTTTTGTGTCTTTTGAAAACACTCCATTTTCCTGTTCCTTATGCAACTGCAGTACTGAAAGAGAATTTCCAGCTGTGCCTTGTCAGCCTACGGACCGAACATATTGTGCTGCTTTTCATTTTCCTTAAGTGAGCTTTTTTAGTTCTCCGAGTAACAGTATTAGCTGATTCTCTGCACACAGAACAGAACAGCGCTTTGTCCCCAGGGAAAGAAGCTATTTCAGACTTAACTAAGGAATCATCTAACATGTTTCAACAATCCCTACTGTTTCTCTGTTTGTTTTAAAGATATCACTGTGATTTTGTTTCATTTGCAACTGGAGACTAAATGACACCAAGCAGAATCTGCTGTTAGGTTAGATTACAAGGTAAAATGTTTTAAATTTTAAATTACTGCTTAAAGCATGGTGTTGAATGGCTTAAACGACATGTTAACTTTGCAAATATGTATGAAATAATACTAGCTATATTTAGCAATACTGAACATAAATGCTTTTCTAGATAAAATATGCAATACCAGTTGATCTGCTTTTTGTTTGGTATGAATGTTTGCCACACACTTCACGCTTAAACTAACTGAAAGTGCAATTAATTTTGCTGGTATGGCTAAATGTGACTCATTTCTATGCAATAAATTTAAAGAAGAGTATGTGAAAAATCTTTGCAAATTGCTTTAACCCCTGTGTGTCATGAGAAATAACCTTGACATCTTAGAAATATGTTTGAATTTAGACTGAATAGATAGATTATTTAATAAATTCTGATACTCTGGTATTTCTAAAGGGTCAGTACTTTAAAAATAAACTATTTCCATTAATATAATAGCAAAATGACAGATATTGAACTTACTGAAGATAAACATTTTGAAAGCTACAAACTACTGAACACATTATGTGATAAAAATAAAGGTAATAAAGATGCTTACACATACTATGCCTGATCTAAACATTTATGTGTAAAATTAAAAAAGGTATAGCAATGCAGCCATGTTGAGAGTATCTGGCAACACAAAGATATAATAATTTCATTATATTAGTTACCTATAATTTTAGTTTGATATGTAATCATTTAGTATGAAAGTCATAGAAGTTGAATAGGTTGAATTTTCCCCAAATTAAAAGCTTGCTGGCACTATACTAAATATAACTTCCTGATAGATAATGTGAGGATTCAAGCCATGGGCAGTAAAGGCCCAATGTATTTAAGGCCTTTTTCTTGTATGACATTCACAATTTGGGCCTTAAAACATGAGACAGCACTTATTTTATAAGCCAAGGAATGAAACTTAGAAATGTAGCTCAGTATTTTGCATGCAAGGAATACCATTTGATTGAAAGTAGCAGTATTAAGCTTTCAGTACTGAAAAGTTAACTTGGTGTGAAAATATAGCATATAAACTCACATATATGAACAGGATTATTTTATAAAGACCTATTATTAGGAGGTTGTTTTCTATTGGTTTGGGTTTTTAATTTGTAATTATAATGTATTTTATGAAAACAAGTTTCACTTCTATATTGAAGTTAACAGCAAAACCCTGAGACATCATTTATACAGTAAATGTAATGTAATTCACCCTATGTTATTCCTGACTTTTAAAAATACACGCACAGAGAATGGAAAAGTATTTCAGTCATGCCATCATATGCCTCTGGTCACAGGAAGAAATGGTTAAATGTTAAAAAAGCAGAAACGTAGCAACATTGTAACTTCATAGCTATGGTGTTATTATAGAGTATACTATAAAAATGTGACCATAATTAAGATGTCAGTAACTCAACAGAATGAATACACATGTTCAAGACTTTTCTTTGTATATTCAGTTTTCCCTAAGGGCTCTTTTTGTGTTTCATTCAAACTTGCGGAACAGAAGTTTACCGTGTAATTTTATAGCCAGTCATTACCATGCAAGTAAGTCAGAAACGAAAAACATTAGGTCATTTGTCCTGCAAGCTGAGGTACTAAGAAACAAGCACTTTCTTAAAAAGAACAGACATCATCAATGCAGAATACAAGCTTCTGCATCTATATGATATGTTAACTAACAGTAATTTCTGTAAATAAAAGGCCAATACAAAGTCTATATAGCATTTTGGAATAACTGATTTCTAATGGGTAGAAAGCAATAAACTGAAATCTGGATTAATTTGAAAACCCTGCTATTACATGAGACATTATGTGGATTTGTGTGAGACACTTGCATCTCAAATTCCCTTTATAAGGAAATAAAAGCATTATCTTAGCTTAACAAAATTCTGCAAATTAATATCTATATTTGCTATAATATTTTAAAATTAAAATAGTTGAACACAAACTACAATATCAGAAAGAAGAAAAAGCATACTGTTTTAAGCTTATCTACTGCCAACTTCCCATTTAAAAACATGAGAATAAAATTTATGAGAATTGTGCTGTGGAAAGCATGAAAAACATGCAATCAATCACATGCCTTATATTCAAGAAAAGTTAGGCAACTTGTACCAAAAACTTGACCTATTATATAAATCAGAAAATACCAAGATGCACAAACTTTTTTAAAAAAATCTGATTCAGGCAAAACCACAGTTCATGTTCCTGAAACAATACTATCCTGTATTTATACAAGTAACTATAATAAGACTAACTCTAAAGTGAAAGACTACATATAAAGCCAGACTAATGAACATCAAGAAAAAGCAGTTTTTAATCCCCTCAACACTTCCTTAGAGAAAAACCATGGACATACTCTAAGCCCTGTCTTGGACACAAAGACTAAGTGCTCTTACTCTCAAGTTCTTCACTAATTCTCAACATTGCAAGAATCCTAGTGTCTTCAGACTCTACCGTCTCAGTTCAAATAGACCACAGGACAAGAACATTTCCTTTATGAAAGAATTATGCCAGCAGATCTATGACAAATCATTAATAACTTTGGACATGCATGGCCTTAGGTCAACACTGGTATAGCCATTGCTGGATATGCTTTCTATGCATACTCTGAATCTTGACTGCTTTGTTTTGGAATGCCACCTATTGGTGACAGTAAATGCAATTTTTCTGTCAGAAGCGTAAGAAGTCTGAAGACATATAGTCATTTTGAATTTCTTAGAAAGTAAATGCAGTACACAACCCATTATAGATCAACCTTTTTAGACTACCTATGCTTAATAAAAACTTCCATTAGAGAAGCAGATGTGTGATGTCACAAAGAGTGCTATGGTGATCAAAATTTCAAAAGATCTCTACTGCAGAACCAGAAAGACTCGTTAAAGAAGAGGATGGCTAGAAACGGAAGCAAAAGCAACATCTCTTTTCATCTCTGTTGAAAAATACCTTGCACAGAAATGACAAACCAAAAGCATTTGGGGTGGCATATCACAAATGAATTGGGCATTTTTCTGTTACTTTGCCATTGCCATGTTCAGGAGTTACAACCACCTGGAAGAAACATTAGCAATCAAAAAAGTGAAGAAACACATTACAGCTCTCAAAAACTCCCTTGCTGGAAGCAGGAACGATTACTAACCTACAAATGCCTGGTGGCACTGCAAATCTAAATGACCTCTTCAAATGCAACCCCAAATACAAAGCTAGCACCTATTTGAATTTGACTATTGCCCGTAAGGGCAGAAAACCACAAAACTAAAATTACTTACTTTAGCTCCCATAGGGCAATTTCATTCCAAGAGGAAGCTTGGTTATATTGACCTATCATGTATTGGTCCACCTGCTTTGAACAGTGCACCATGACTGACATAATTCTAAAAGCTGTCTAGGTATCTAATTTTCCTCTTTTTTTCCCATTCCAGGATACTTTCCAAGACAAACAAAAACATGCAGGCTACACCATTAGTCTATTATTTCCTGCTTGTCTCTCTGTGCATTGATTTTTCTCAAAATGAAACTAGTGCACTTCTCAGGAGGCAAAGGAGAAGAATGCGCTACAGAGGATTGAGAAGCAGCTCCTCAGCAGGGCACAGGTCCCCAAGACAGCCAAGGATGAAGCTTCCAGCTCCAGTTGCTGTAGTACCCAGCATACCTCTTATTAACATTGATGACAGTGTTATGGGTGTATTTGACTCTCTCATAGGTTTGGGTGGACATGAATCTAGTTACAGTGTCTTACCAGGTAAGAATAAAGCCCCTCTACTACTGAGAGTGGGACGATTTTTCTCTTGATTTCAAATGAAAAATATAAACTCATGAAAGCTTTATTTTAGCTCTGCTTGCAACACATACTGAAATAAAACTCAATTACCTTTTTGTTAACCTACTTTTGTTGCCTTTTATAATTATTTTTTGGCTAGCATATGAAGCTTTTTAATTATCTATGCTTAAGCCTTACAAAGAATCTTGCTTTGCCAGGTAACAGTAACATTTTTGGCAATCTTTCTGCATTCTCATTTCATCTTAAGTAATACAAATTTTGTTGGGATATTTTCATAACTTCAAATGTGTGGCAAGTTTGAAGGCCATTTTGAAGAATCTGTTGCTCAATATATCTAAGCCAATTAGCATTTCACTAAGGCCCTAACACCAATAACACCAGTGTTATTTAAAATAGACTTAAGTTCTTTGTTTGTTGTTGTATTTTTGAAAAGCAGCATTCAAATTATGTCTACACACACTATTTAATGAATAATTCTTTATTTTGTAAATAAATTAATGACACACAGTAATAGGTGCAATATGAAACTTACATTACAAACAAGACCTTTATGATGGAAAACTAAGCTAAGAGAGAAAAACAACACTCATTCAACACAAGATCACTCTTATGCTCCACCAATATCGAGAACCCAGAATTATTTAAAAGAAGTTCAATAGTACGATTTATTTAAAACTTGCCTTTTTGGTGATCTAGAGTTTTTCACATTGCTGCACTAATACGTATTTTATGTTTTTTGAAGGAGATGTAGGGTAGAGGATTTGATGTCTTAAGAAACAAACAAACAAAAAGCGTAATTTCATTGATCTTTACTGACACCTGCTTTAGTAACCGTAACAGGCTTTTCTACAGCCTCAAAGAATATAAGACTAGACAGGGATTGAGAACTGATAGTTGTTAAGTGTCTCTTCGGTCCTTAGTGCAGTAAAGGAAGAGTGAACTCTTGCTCTAGGATGGTTGTGATTTTACGTTCAACATCACAAATGGGAAATTACGACTCACAAAACGGGAAATTAAGATTCACGAGTCTAAAAATCAGACATCCATTCTGAAGATAAGAACTTCTGAACACTACTATCAGTATTTTTCAGGTTTGAAACCCCAGTTATCAATCAACTGAAAATTACTGAGAAGTTATAACACTTCATTTCTTTTCATAGAAAGAGGTTCAAAGGTTGAAGAAAAGACACTGGGATGTTGTGAAGAACCAATACAGGGTCATATCAACTCTATAGCTAATAAATATAGAGACAGAGATACTTCCCTTCCGGCACCAAGAGATCACACAATGAGTAAAATTATCATATGCAATTTTATGAAAAAAATAAGAATTCCCTGATTACCACTGTTCTACATAAAATGATAATAATCTATTTTTATAAGCAAAAAGTTAAGCCTTTTAGTGTGTCACACAAGAGACACGAACACTAGGTTAAGAGATCTCAACTTAAATGGCAAAACATATTTTAGTCACATTTTCTTAACAACTACTGTTTGTTTTGAGTCCTTACTTTCAGAATGGCTGAACCATTTCAAATGAAATATTTTTAAGTAAGGGGTTTTAATGGGAAAACTAGCAAAACTCTTGATTGTAGCATTTCTAGTGTGTACTACAATGTTACTCTTATAATACATACTACTGATGTCAAACCTTTAATTTAAAAATATTTTTAAAATTAAACAGAGGAAAATACCACATAAACAGCATACACTTCATGTAAGATATTCCAGTCTCTCTGTCAGAGACCATCAGTCATGCCGAAATAATGCATGGTTCTTCCCCCCTCCCACCCCATTTGTTTCTTTCTATCTGGACTTGCATCCAAAAGCTGAGCTAAAACCACTGAACTCATTTTATTTGGAACTTCATGCTGAATTTACACCATATTTCCAAAGGTTAAAAGTCCTGTGCTCATCTGCCAAAGACTTCAACCACAAGGTATTTTTTAGTCTAGCTTTTAAAGTTCAAAATTTTTTCAAGTTAATGTCAGATTTGGAAAAAACAGAGCCTATTAAATAATAGAACACTATTATTAATCATGCTTCGGAACAGAAGAAAATGCAATCCAAAACTTAATTTTCATTCTCCTAGCTACTTACTTTACTCTCGGTAGCCTAAAAAAAATTTACAGATAACATATGCAGGATGAAAATTAACAGTTAAATAGCAGTTTAACAGTAACCAGATGTATCTCCTTCCTCCATATAAAAATCATGTGAACCATTTAAATTAAATCAAACCACAACATAAGGTAATTTGCAGTTGTTTGTCCTTTACAGACCACAGTCTGCCCATTAAGCAGTGCAGAATAGGATGTACACTGTTGCACTATTTCTAATATCTCTTAAACCTCACTTCTCCCTGCTCATACCCATACTAAAGTTATTCAGTGGATAGGAAGTTTAAGGACCATCTCAACGCAGTCTTTACTCTGTCTCATAAGGGTTACGTGAATTCCAACAAAGTGCCAAATAACAGTTCTGCAACGCAATGAAAGGGTACCTCTTTGCCTTTGCACACACACATTTTTCCTGTCTTTTTAAGTAACTGTCACATACACAGAAAACAAGACAATTTGTTAAAGAAGTCTGCAGAGGGCAAGGCCTGATAACCCATATCTTTATGCTTATTCAGACAAGATTTGCACCAACTTCAGATCCAGTCTAGTAGCTAAAACAAAATAAAGAATTTAAGGAAGCACCAAAGAATTTCCATCTCAAGCCAGATATGCTCCTCTGGAACAGCTGACATTTTATTGTTTAACATGAGAAAGTGTAGTGTCCTTTTTGTGTTTCCTTTGGAGATTACTTAAAAGAAATATTGTGGCTTCCTGGCAAGCATATAAAAACCAGAAGTCAGCATCCAGCAAACAGCTGCATTACAGATACCTGGGTAGAATGACAAGGGACTTACAGCCAACTAACATTTGGCCTGGGCTAACTCATCTCCTTCTTCAGTTAACGTGGTTTGAGTTGATTAGAGCACAACATGCAGCTGAAATGATGCATATATATCCTGGACCTCTGAAAAAACAAGATGCAACTGTTCAACAAATTAATTTCTCCCCCTTTCCATCACGAGAGTAACCTAAATCAAAAGAGCATTTTTTAAAATGTAAGGAATATAGAGGAGCATCCAAACAGGATGATTCTGATAACTAATTTTTATTCTAGAAAATAGGTTCATATCCAATGGTCTTTAAACAGAAGGGCAAAGGAATACCTTTGTTATGAAGCTGAGAGTAGGACTGCCTTAAAGGATTTTGCAGAATGCCTGACTTTGAGTCAAATATTAATTCCTGAGACATTTCAAACCAAATATTTACAACAGTCTCATTAGGATATTTAGAGACTATCCTGAATACTCTTCCCTTTAAAACTGAACAACCAAGCATGGACCCGGGCGGAGTGTGGGAAAACAAACCCTGCAAACAATCCCTCCAAAGACAATTTGTCTATCACAAACAAAAGTCTCTTGCATGTAAATTCAGTTGAGATAAGGTTTTTCCACTGTATTAGACAATCTTCATCTGAAGGAGGAAGTCAAACCAAATAGGAAAAGAGGAAAATCTTTTTTTTATTTATACACAGGAAAGTACAAAGTAACTTAGAAATGGGTTTTCAGCTTGAAACGGATACTTCAGCAATGCATTCTTACAATAATTAGAAAGAGGAAAAGGCAGGTGTGTAGGGAGTTGAGATTCTCACCAGATTTAGAGGTACGCTCAAAAATAGGAAAAGATTTACATGGGATGAAGAATCTCAACCTTGGCTTTCCTTCTCTCAAAAGACCAAAAAAAAAAAAGTGTCATGTTAAAGTGCAATGTTTATCCTGGTGTCTGGATGAGAACTGCCCTGGGAAACCTTTGCTGAGGTAGACTCCATCACTGGAAGGAAAGAGAGACTTGGAATAGTTTCTTTCCCAAGTCTTTATGCTCTCCAAACAACTTGCCTACTGAATATCTGAGTATAGCTTACAAAATAAATATCTTCTACATTTCTTTCTGAAAATTTCAACTAGTACGCTGGGGAAATCTCAATTTTTTGTAGATACATGTCCAGAAACTTTGGAGACGAAGTATTTAATAGCACAAGTTGTTCAAGCTTGCTACTTTCCTAGCAAAGAGTTTTTTTCAGATAAAGCAAGTTACAGGGAGGAGGAGATGTTTGCCATCTTACCAGTCATTACAGAATGGACTTTAGTTCCATTAAGCCTATGAACAGTCACTATAAAGTGAATATTGTTACCCTACCAGTTCCACACAGCTTAACAAGACTTTCTCATTTAACGTGCAAGATATTAGAAAAGATGTCTAGCACACAAGAGAGAAATAGAAGAGGGTCTAGAAAAAATATTTTCAAGCTCTGCATGATTTATTTTAACTCCATTGTGATGAAGAAAACTTTGGCTTCTTTCTCAACTGTATCTATGTACAGCTTTCATTGAGATCTGTGATTTCTGCTTTCCATTTCTAAGGGTGGAGAGGAAAAAGGAGCTGCCATGCAAAAGACCCTCAAAAACTCACCATCTAGATTTAATTTTCCTATTTTAGGAATATCACTGAACTTGAATAATTCAAGAGTTTTTCCAGAAGACAAAGATGGTAAGGGTCTTCATCAGTTGGCTAGGAAATGAACTATTATGACAACTGCCTGAAACAGAGGGAGCACACAATTAGAGGGACAGAGAACCTGCACTCAGTTTTCACTGTGAAGCTGTAAGCAGGTAACAGCTACATACACATTAATTGTGTACCTCCCCCTTGATTGCCTTCACAGCAGAGAGGCCAAGAACCAAATAGAGATTGGAAACCACTAATAAGCTGAAGAAAATACAGCTATGAAAAATAAGGAATAATGACAAGATACTTAGAATAGGGTATATTTTACATATTTTCAGAATGAGAACAAAATAGTAATGCATCTTGCCAAAGTTTTAAATAAACACTATTGGTTTTATTTCAGTTTAAGCTATTTAACTCCAATTTTCTATTTTCTTTTCTTAGGAAAGAAGGGGCACTGCACAGCTAATGGGATGATAATGTACGATAAAGCCGTCTGGTCTCCCAAGCCCTGCATTACCTGTCTCTGTTCAAAAGGAGAAGTGATATGTGATACAACCATGTGCCACCCCCTGAAATGTCCCAAAACTATTATACCTGCAGGAGAATGCTGCCCAGTTTGTTCTGATACTGGTACAGTACACCATATTATTTTTACTATTTTAAAACTCATGCAAAACCTAACATAAACACTATGTTTAATGATATCAAGGATTACAAGGTACACATTGTCCTTTTACAGAGAAAACAAGTTCTGAACTACATGATAAGAGCAGGTCTTCAAAATTTCTACTCAAGTTGACTTCAGTTTCTTAGAGTACACTGGCTGTTAGAGGAGTTTAATATAATACTTAAAGAAAAGAAGATGTTAAGTAAGCAATAGTAAAGATAATTATATTTCTTTTTTTATTTTCCCCTTTCTGTTTCTTCCCTCCCGCCTTTACAAAATTTTGGTAAATGTATGAAGAAGGAACATCTGGTTACATTTTATATCCGACTTCCATTTCCAAAGGATCAATCAATAACTACTAGCCATTATTAATACATTAGACATACATAATAAACATGATACAGTTTACAGACTGGTATATCTTTCTTAGGAGTGTAAAAAACATGCAGCTATTTGATATAAATTGAGAGAAGATAGTCAACTTACAAGAGGAACACCAGAACTACAATCTTGTTTCTTCATAAAATTTAAACAAAATCAGTATCTTTAAAAAGAAAAGGAATGGAGAAGATAAAAATGAAATGTGTTCTCCCTTCCACCACTCCCAATACCCTAAGTCTGCAAAGTACTGAACTTAACCTCCTCTTACCGTAAAATATTGTTTAGCCTTGTGTGTGCGCACATATGTGACACACAGAAATGTACTGAGTGAAGACATCACAGAAATTAACTGTAGAAGTCATGTTGATTGAAACAATTAAACTCCTTTTATTTGAACTGCCCTGTTATGCGAGTAAAAACTGCATTCTGGTAATTGAGTTAACACATTTCCCCAGTGAGCTCCCCACCTGCAGCCATCTCTACATCTGACAGTCGCCCGCACAGGAGAACAAGACTTAACCTTTGTGAAATTTATTCGATTACCTTCCTCTCACTCCCAGACACATTCTTTTTCTCTTTAGACCCCTCCATCAACACAAAACCCCTAATGTATTAGTTCAGAAAGGAAGATAAGGAAGGTTATATTAATTTTTTCCCTTTTTTTCTGGAGCTGCATTGAATCATACTGTTCTGTACCGTTGGGTCAATCATTTCTCAGTCAAAGTATGTCTCTTCTGTCAAGCAGCAATATAAGAACATATTTTAATTCTTTCAAATAATATTCTAAGGGGGATACTATTCTTCTATAGTTACCATATTTTTACTATATGAGGGGAACAGTCTTTACTAAAACTTTAGTTTCATATCCTCTTATCAGACAACTTTTTTGTTGTTGTTTTCATTGCCTCTGGTTAGCCTCCTCTTTGGATTCAAGTATTATCTCACTGGATGATGTGACTGAGTTGTCTGGTGATTCTCCAGAACCCAATGACCTTGACAACACCAATATATTGTCATCAGCACGTACTCAAACTGAAAAAGAGGAACTGCTTAGAACAGAAGTGGTAGAGTTTAAAGAGAAAGAGGGTCATAAAAAGGATGAAAAGAAAAGAAAAAGGAAAGGCAAAAAAAATCGACGGAAGTATAAAGCCTATCACAGAGAAAAGAAGCCTACCACAAGAAAGGAAGCTGCAGAAGAAGAAATACAATATGAAAGTGATGAAGATGATGGTACTTTCAGAATGCCATCTCATTTCCCCATTCCTGTTCCACCCATAGAAGCTCATCCTTTGCCAACTGGATGTTCCACCTCAGACACCACAATAAGCTGTATTAATGCCAAACTTACACAAATACCACCAATCTCAGATCCAGATATAACAAGTCTAGACCTTACAGGTAAATAATGGGTCTACTTTGCATGATTTTTCCTATGAAGTAACATTATCCATTCTCAAATGCAGTCAACAGTAGTGTTGATACTTTGTTGTTCCTTGTCATAAAAATGTATTAGAATGAATTTTACATCTAAGCCTCTAAACCAATGAATTAAAAATGTTAGATTTGCTTACTACTGTTTAAATACTAATATGAATATGTCTACACACAATTATTGTACATAATAGAACTATTTTTGTAATATATTTTTCATGTACAATACTACACAACTCAGATGCATACTGTAATTCATAACTCAAACTATTTTCTTGAATTCTGTCCTAGGAAATAGTATCACTACTATCTCAGATGAAGCATTCAACGGGATGCCTAATTTGGAGTGGATTGATCTAAGTAAAAATAACATTACCTCTGCTGGCATAGGTCCACAAGCATTCAAAGTAAGAAAGCCTAACTTTTCTACTATCCTATGATTAATTCTTGCTTAAAGGAAACGTTTTCCTGCTGTTCAGTCTATGGATCTAAAACAGTTTGCACCTAGTATGAGTAACCATTCTATTATTACAATACAGTTAAACCTGGCTATTTCAAGAAATCTCTTGTCATAATCAAGAATATCTAGAGATTTTTGAATGACATTCACCAAGAATTAAATGTTAAACAATAAGAGAGACAATTTTCTCATATTTTACCAGTTGCAGTTGAGAGATTTCAGAATTGAAAGGCTCATATTCCATTAACAACACCTGGGATACTCAGGCTCAATATTTGTAAATTATGTATCATCTTACTCACTACATTAGCTCTGTAAAGCTTATGCTCTTGAATTCCCAAAAAGATCTGCCTATGCCAGGTCTTGCTATAATAATCCACTTAATAGCAGTTCATGTAATCAGCTGTATTCTTATTGTTGACTATCTTTAATGAGAAACTTTCAAGCATAGCTGCTTACTAAAACAACAGCTTTCTCATAAAACAGTCCAAGAATCTTTCTACATTCAGTCTTTTTCCTGCAAGGGGAATTTACATGGTAACAGGCTATTCAAGTGCATCTACATATACCTCAATTGAAGGCAGAATAGTCCCATAATAATTTCTGATGCAAGCAAGAACATACAGTTAGTAGTTCAAGTGTAGAAGTAAGGCATCAGGACCTTGCTTTTTGAGGCAAGATGAACACAAAAAGCATGGGAACAACAAATTGAATTATCACAGTATGTTTTTAATTTTGTTTCCTGCCATATGCAATCAGTCTTCTTGCAGGACTTTCTGTATACCACCACCCTGCAGATAACATGCACAGCTGTGGCTGACTTCAAAGGACTTCAGTTCCTAAAACTCCTATGAAATCAAAGTGGATGGAAAAGACAGACCAGGAAGGTGTCTCAATTGTGAAAAAAATTTTAGCGAGGCTTGTATCACACCAGGCAGTTAAGACAAAACTGGAAGAAAGCAGGCTTCAGTGGATCCACTGCTAAAACAACTCCACCTTTTTAAGAAACGCTCACTACTGCATGATTATTGATATGCATTTATCAAAATTAAGCTGTGGTAATTTTTCATACCATTTTTTTAAGCTGGCTGAAGTCACAAAAATCCTAGGTCACTGAAAAAGTTGCTGTCATTATGCTTGAGTAAAGTAAATTTGCTGACCTACAGAAAACCATCAATTTGCTCACAAATGAAGAGTATAAACACATAATCTATAAATGTATGTACTTTGAACTCCTAGATACTGCAATAATGTAGTAAGGTAATACCTACATGACTCAAAGACAGTAGCAGTAATACAAATAGTTATGACTGGATAGCTGCAGGATGGCTGTGTGAAGAGCTGATGTGTTCAGTCAAGCTCTTCCAGTTGCACATTACATTAACTGGCACCTTTGTTAATATTTAGCATAAAGAAACCAATTAGACTGATAGGAGAAAATATTTTTTTTTATTCAAAACACTGGATACTAGTGC
Source organism: Haliaeetus albicilla (assembly GCF_947461875.1). NCBI lineage: Eukaryota > Metazoa > Chordata > Aves > Accipitriformes > Accipitridae > Haliaeetus > Haliaeetus albicilla. The sequence goes on from NC_091506.1 coordinate 20,634,667, forward strand.
ACTGCTACTGAAAATCTTCAAAAAAACATGTGTTTAAGAAAACATTAACTATGATTACATTATATGTTTAACCATATATTTTACACCTTGATAATCTAAGTTCTCTTCTTCACCCCTGTGATTAAGATCCTGAAAAAGCTAAAACGTTTGTATTTGGATGGAAATATGCTGGTACATATTCCCTCTGAATTGCCATCATCTTTGGAAGAAATAAAAATAAATGACAACCACCTTCATGCCATTGATGAAGATGGCTTACAAGGTATTTAGAAAACTAATATTGATCATGTGAAAAGATTAAAATAAATTTGAAAAGAAGAATGTTCAACCAAATGCATCTGGATATAACCAGAAAAATAATTGCTAGCTTAAGTGCCATGTTTTCAAAAGGCAACAAAAGCTGAAAGATTTGCATGACAAAGTTTTTTAAAATTACATTTTCCCTTCTTCCCCAACTTATGCAACTACTCTCCCAAAGAAGCTTATATTTAAGGTTACTAAGTAGAGATGGATTTGAAGTATGTTGAAGATAGCTACTCTCCTGACCCGTAACCTGATCGCTTTGTGTGTGATGAAACTATATTAATTATTTTTTAAGTTGCATGAAAGCAAATAGAATTTGATGTGCATGAAAAATAAGGCAGAATAGCATTGGAGTTAACCATGATTGTTTTAAGCCAAGCAAAATGTGGGCTGATACAAAAAAAGAAAAAAAAAATAAATTAGGGGAGGTACAATCAATGTTATAACATGACTGACTTTTTTGCTCCCTTTCCTCTCCTGCCAAAAGGCTCCCCATTTAAACTGGATCAGTTTAGTGATACAGCTCACTATGGCGCAATATAAATGCTTGAGCTAAGACAAAGAAAACTTAGGCCAAGGGCTGCAAGAGCCTTTTAGTTTAAAATCAAACTGCACTGTTAGAAGGAGCTATAAAAAGCTTCTGTAAAAAAAAAGTTACTTAGATTATTTGTGAATGAGGAACTTATTATTGTGAAACAGTATTTCCTGCTTACATACATTGATCAACACTGGCTTCTTCTGTGACCTGCATTTGGATGGCTGAGGAAGAACAGTATAATCCATTAAGGGTTCTCAACCCAGGACAGTAGGTGGTTGAAAGGAGTAAAATGAAATGAGTAAAGCAGGGAGCGGGAAGATATGAGCCCGAAGAAAGAGTAACATACCCATTATCACGTAAGTGACTGAAGACCCATGGATATCATTCAGCAACTGCACAAAGGTCAGCACCCACATAGTATTCCAAAAATCATCTGCACATAACCATGAAGTAATAAGGCCTAAATGGTAGCACTATCCACAAGCCTTACAGCTGCTGCCTTTTCCCTTCTAAGTGGGAGAGAAAGCTATAAATAAAGCTCTAGTCAATCTCTAAAATTCTACAAACTAATAAACAATATAATTGTATGATTATGAGATAATAAATGAAAATCCTTTCACTATATCTTCATTGCTTTGAACTGATCTGAGTAATGCTTAAGATGGTTAAATTTTAAACATGCATTTTAACAAGATATGAGATGGCATTAACTAACAGAAATTCTAACTTTTTCTCCCCAGATTTAAAGAACTTGGTCACCCTGGAATTAGAAGGAAATAAACTCAGTGAAGCAAATGTCAGTCCTTTGGCCTTTTATCCTTTGAAAAGTCTCTCTTATTTGCGACTGGGAAGAAATAAATTTAGAATTATCCCACAAGGTCTTCCCACCACTCTTGAGGTAAAAACAAAACAAACCCAAAAGGCAAAAAAAACCCCCAAAACCACAACCCCAAACAAGAAAGCTTCACTTTTCCAAACATTTTAACAGACTTTTTTTTTTTTTTTACTTACTGCATTACTATCATAAGGTACAGATATATTTAAATTTTATAAATTTGTTTCCAGATATATTACTATTTTTTATTCCTTAATCATTATTTCTAGAAGTTTACTTATATACCAACTCCATCCCAAAAGGTATCTTTTAAGTCTGAATTTATCTAGTATTGTCTCACAAAATAGTATAGCCTGCAACTTCTGTCTGTTAAGTTACACATCATTCACATAACATTCCTAATACAGATAATGTCTTAGTGCAAATACCTGTGCACTTTGAGTTACCACACAGAGTAAAGTTCACAAGATGGCAACAAAAACAGTAAGAGATCTAGAAAACCTGTTTTATAAAGAAAGACTAAAGGAACCAAGATTGTCTAGTCTGAAAGTGAGATGCTTATATCTAACCACCCTCTTCGTTTTTTGGCTGGTCTAAGTCTCAATTTCCCTGGTGTTCCAAATGAGGGATGCTATCTGGAAGGTAATTTCTTCCTCCATTTGAATCTCTGTCTAGTTTCATTCTCTGCTCACCTCAATCTTTACTTCAAAGGTAATTCTTGCTACCTATTAATTTCACCATCTCTCTTCATTCTATCTTTCCTTTTGCCCTTTCTCATTTCAGCATCCTTGTATTTATTTCCTTTTATCCTTAGGATCTTCCACGATCTGAAATGCAAGGAGAAAAAAAAACAAACAAAAAACAAATCGAGCAAACCCAACAATATCTCTTCTATAACATTAGCTTCTTCTGCAGCTACTGCCTGCAACTTTACTTCAGCTTAATGTTCTCCACTACCCATTCACTCATAGGTTACATTTTTTTCTTTTTTTTTCACTTCATCCCTCCTTGATGAAACAGGGAACACCTGGCAAGTTTTTCTACATTTTATATGCTTTGGGAACACTCAATTTTAAACCGACACACAATAAATTCACAGACAATGATTTTCTGGCTACAAAGTTGCTTTTCTATTTTCCCAAAGCCTTCCTCTGCAGGCCCTAAATTCTATTTTGGGTCCTACATATATTTCAGTCATTGCTCCATTTTTATTTCACATCATATTTATCCTATATTACAAGCCATTATCAGGAACTTAATCTATGTAAAACACACAGTTATAATACGTTGCAGACTCACAACATGAAGTTTTGTAAAACATTGACATTTTATATTCCTACAAATTTGAAAGTTTCAAAGCTCACAAGTGCCCAGCAAAAATATTAAGAAAGCAAGACTCTTAATATTTTTCTAACTAATAGCTTTCCAAGACACAAAAAATTAACAAATTCTTGTCAATCTCATCACTCTCACGTTATATACTTTCACACTGTACAACTTTCAGACAAGACAAAAGATACAATTCTTTCTATTTAATCTTTCAAAGCAATCTGTATTCTCACAAATTAGAAAACAAAACAATTGCTTTGAAAAATTGTGTTTCTGAAAGTCACACAACAGATACAAAATTACTCTGATTCAGATTCAGAAATTAACAGATATATCAGGTAATATGGAGAATAGGTAATAGCGACATTTTGAATTGCAATGGGAAAGAATAGCATATTTTACTTTCACAAATTTTCTTTCCAAATGCACTTACAGGAGTTATACCTTGAAAATAATCAAGTTGAAGAAGTGTCAGAAATTTGCTTTAACCATACAAGAAACATAAATGTCATTGTGCTAAAGCATAACAAATTAGAAGAGCACAGAATAGCACCTTTGGCTTGGATAAACCAAGAGTAAGTAGGAATAATTTAAAATATAATTATTTTATTTTTCTTCGTTATTAGTGAGTCAGATAATGAAATAAATATTTGCACTTCATTACGTTTAACTTGAAATTGTAGTTATCTTTAGATTTGCTTGTTTTCCTTAGCTAATTTGTCTTAATCTCCCTTGCTTAAATTGTATAATCTAGGAAGTATTCAGAATTGGCTTTCAAATAAAAAGATCTTATGCCTCAAATCTGTACCATTTTAACATAGAAGTCTAAATATTTTTCTGACCATGCAATTAAAAAAATGAACATTAATTATCAATAATAGTCTATAAAATTATACAATAATGTGGTATTAATATATAATTATCTCAAAGGTAATTTAAAAATAATTTCATATTGTCATAGCCTTATTTCCAATTGGATTAAAAATTATAAAAGTAAATAAGATGAAGGGAAGACTGTGCAGCCGCATTGTGTGAAAGTAGAATATAAGCAGAGGAAGCAATGAGAATGAAAGAAGCAAAAGACAATACTACTTTTGATTCTTCTGGTAAATTATTTGCTAAGCTACATAAGGTACCTTGCCATAACATATCAACAGCAGTCCTATCAAGTTGATTTCCTGATTTATAAACTGCTTAATCTGAAAACGACCACACTGTACTAACAGCTTCTCTGATCTCTGGGAGTGAAGCACATTGGAATGATTCTAAAGGAGCCATTCACAAAACAATTAATGGGCTTTAGAACAAAATTTAAAAATCCATGTCAATGGGATAACCACTAAAGTCCCAGGCTTATTATGTGTTTTCCTCATTGCAATTTAGCAATGCTTATCAATCACAAATTACTCCCTGGGTTTCCCCTATTCAACATTCTCTCTGTACTCATTACTGTAGATTTCTTACCATCAACAGAATCATTGTGCTTGATTGATAATTAATGACTTCAATTCTTTCTATTCCCAGAGTAATTACTCATGACCATGTTCCATAAAATGCATTCTGTTCCATTAACAGAAATAAATTTCCCTTTGAAATTTAGTTTCCTTGTAACCATGTTAAGCACTATTTTGTACAGAATGTAGCATTAACAATGCAGTAAGCTATGTTTTCATCCCCCCCTTTTTTTTCTCCTTTAATGCAGGAACTTGGAGTCAATTGATCTCTCGTATAATAAGTTATATCATGTTCCCTCCTACCTGCCAAAATCTTTACTACATCTGATACTTATAGGAAATCAGATTGAAAGAATTCCAGGATATGTCTTTGGTCACATGAAGCCAGGGCTGGAGTATCTCTACCTGTCCTTTAACAAACTTACTGATGATGGAATAGATCCAGTATCGTTTTTTGGAGCATATCACTCTCTGAGAGAGTTGTTTTTGGATCACAATGAATTAAAGTCTGTACCATTTGGAATTGATGAAATGAGAAAATTACGTTTTTTAAGACTGAACAATAATAAAATAAGGTAATTTCCAAATTCTTTGTTACATTAATGGCATTAAAATAAATGTCACAAGACATGCTTAAAGCGGAACTTTTTAAGTAAATATTTTTTAAAAAATTCTGAAGGAGGAGCTAAATCCTGAGTTTTCTACTGCAGTATTTCTGCATATGATAACAGAAAAGTGAGATTTCACCCTTCCTCATAGTTCTTGAAAATGCTCACAAAGATGCTGAGCACCAGTTCCCTCCAGGAAATTAATCTGTAATACTGCTTGGACCACATGTCTGCTGGGGCAGCTGCGATTTGATAGGCACAGCAAAGTACCAGCTTTTTCTGCTCTTGGACCAGCCTGCAAACTGGTTACAAAATAACTGGACGGTGTCATCAGCTGCTGGTGGCCACTGAAAGCCACCTTTCAGCAGGTTTCAGCCAGCACCATTTGTGAAGTTAGGCATGCTCTCTAAACCAAACTCTGTATGGTTTAGAAAGCAAAGTAATGATTGACAGAGGATCTTACTACATGTGTTATACAGAAAGTTTTCATTCAGCAACACGTGGCAATACTTTCCTCAGGAAAACTAAGTATATGATATAAATGAGAAAACAATGCAAGGCGAGAATTTTAAAAATAATTACTTGGAAAAGTCCTCAATAAATATATTATTGGGAAAATTTAATGTACTGATTAAGTTAACATTTTCAAATCCCTACATAAACAGCATCTCTAAAATAAATTATGAAGTTATGAGTTATCTTGAATAATTAAAATATAATTTCTTCCACAATGTCACAGGACGGTCCCTCCAGAACGCATCTGCAGGACTCGTATCATTGATGATGATGTTCATGAGAACAGTGAAGAGGAGAATGAAGAGTCACGCTTGGAGCATGTTCATCTTGAAAACAACTATATCAATACAAGACAGCTATCACCACATGCATTTTCATGCATAAGATCCTATTGCAGTGTTGTTCTTAAACCACAGATCATCAAATAAACACCCAACATTTGCATTGCAACCCCTATCTCTAGAAACACAGCTTTATTTATTTTCTGCTACTAACAGGTCTGCTTATTTCTGATTTAAACCCTTCTTACTACTCTAAATAAGATACAGTATATTATATACTGAAGTAAGGTAGTAGTGTATTTCTTAATATAATTTCACTATAAAAACATTAATTGTAAAAATAGAAGCTCAAGATTATGTCATAAATTTTTATTTCTATTGACAGAAATTCTACTTAAATGCAGATACACCTCCATAAGATGAATTTTAGAAAAGAATATAACTAAGCCCTCAACTTGGTCCTGGCTTATTTGATTAACTGAATTTAAAACATTTTAAATGGTACCATCAGCTTTAAAAATGATACAAACAAAAGTCCTTCAGCTATGAACATTCTAGCAGTGCAAGAATCAAATTTCTTAAGACATATGTGGTACTGGATTTTCTACCAAACATTTTGCAGTGATAAATTCTCTTCTAACTGAAATGTCAAGAACAAAAATGTTAAATTGTTTGTTTTAGATGACCCTGAAAACTTCCTGTATTCAAACACAGATTCTGATGAGTTCGAGGAAGGAGCAATTAATTTCTATGTGGATGGGTTTTTTTTTTTTTTTTGAAACAAAGTGTATTTGTTTTGTTTGTTTGTTTTTTTTTTTTTTAAAACTCAGAGAGTGGTAGATCCCATTCATTTGTACAATGAATAGTTAGTTTGCTAGATTTTTATACTGTAGAGGATCAGGATCATGTTGCCCATTTAGGGGACAAATCAGACTTTCACAAAACTTTTAAATATTGGGTTAGTAGTTATTAGTAGTTATTTGAAAGCTTCTAGATAGTCATAAATCACCACTTCAGAGACAGTGTGGATAAAGCAGTTTCAGTAATACATCTGATATGAACGTCTGCTTAGGTATATAACAGTAAGTGTTTACAAATATATCTCTCTTTCCCTAGAAAGGAATTCAGTCTCTTGAAGTTTCTTTTCAATGTCTGAGTTCAAAGAAAAGAAACATTTTTAATATTCCACTCTGGATTTTAACATTATATTCTTTAGAGAAAGTGGCCAAAAATTTGATAAGAAATAGTTAATATTTTTATTTTAAAGAACAATTTCAATAAAAATTCAAAGTAATTCTAACACCTTTCATATTTCTTGAATTCTACAATCCTTTCTTATAAGAGTAGGCTGATGGTAGGAAATGGTTACAGGTGACTGGCAAGTCATTATTCTTCACGCAATTACTTTCTACTTTATCCTGGGCTATTCTGTGAGGCATTAAAAAAAAAAAAAAAGTACTCTGTTTTCTTCAGTAGTATAGGTAAGCTGTCTAATAATTTCTTCTTCAGAATGGATCGCAACAAAGGATGAAATGGCTTAATACAGGGACTGACTTTTCTGAAGGCATATAAAAGCTGTAAGCAAGTGCACATCATAAAACTTCTAAGGACACATATTAACTACTGAACTGTAATTTCATTGCCCTCAGGAAGTGGAGGTTTCACTATGCATTTCCCACACATCCCAATCTACTGCCAACAGACATGTCATATAATCAGCATAAGCATACTGTTCACACAACATTTAACAGTGAAGGATCTCCAAACACTTTTTTTAGCATATTATAGACAGCATATATGAACACCTGAGTTTTATTTTCTTTGAAGCTATACAATCATGATAAAAACAAGATCACATTGTTCTATCTCAAAGTTCTCTCTTACTCAAATAAACTATTACCTGCAAGACACAATGGTACTTCATCTGCAGTGCGTTGAAACCTACTGCGTTTCTTGTAAGAAAAAATCCTAAGATATGTGGATTTCTCTAAAAAGATTGCTTTGGATATTTTGTTTGGTAAAGTATGGTCAGAAGTCATACCTTAGTGACTTGCTAAGTTTGGTAAAGCATGGTGAAATCAACAGGCTGAGTTTTTACATACAGTGTTCTGTTTTAGGTGGTTTGATTTCATTGCTTGCGCACTTTCAACATTTGATTCCTTCTTTCCTTTCACTTTGGCTAATATACCTTTGTCTTTGCAAAACAGCATTAAGTTCCCAAACTACCGCTTTGACAGACTAAAAAAACTAAATTATTAAAATGAATACTTTTAGTCTATTGCTAAATAACTTCAGATTTACTTTGCAACACTGCTAAGCAGTGCTTTCAGAAGCTTTACTAAGCATTTTGAATACACAGATTGACCCAAGGAGGGATTTCCAGGTAAACAAGCTGCTGTATTACACCATTTTATGCATTGTTATAATAAATCTAAGCAAAACACCACATATTGTTGCGATTATTTTCATTCAAATAGAATGCTTTTCTTATCAAAACATTCAGACTTATAAGACTTACTAGAAAATCTCCACTGGATAACACTGCTAAAATACAGATGACTAAAGATTTATTGCTACCATTAACATATTTTTTTCTCCAATTTGTGCTTTTTCACTTTTAAGACATCATAGAATTGAATTTTATGCAAGTAATTTGTCTAAGATTTTTCCTTTGGTCATTTAATAACATGAGTATCAAGCTTGCCTGAAAGTATGCTGTGATAAGTTTTTTCCTACAAGAAGCACTCAATAACATAACGTGACCTAAAGTTACGGTGCAAATATAATGCCACAGTAGCGAAACAGAGAGACTGAAGGAAAAACATTTTGGAATCAGAACACAACAGTAGCAGAGGCAGAAGACCAAGAAGGAGAAAGAAGCCAAGGGATGAAGGGTATGCAACAAACGGATGCTTACTCACTTAAATACATGGGCAATTAAACTTGGATAGCATTTCCATATGTCAAATGTAAGCAGCTTAAGTCTGTTCACTCTTCAAAATTGCCAACTACATTGGAAGTGAAATGGACTTTATTATAAAAAAATCCCACTACTTTTTAACAGTGAGCCTCACGGGATTTTGTAAACAAAGTAAATGGGATTACCACCATTTTACAGCTTGTGACAGTAAGACATAGAGATGTGACCTGACCATTCTTGGTCAAGAAAAATATGGGAACAAATTCAGAATCTTTGGCCACCAGTAGGATTAAGATATGCAAGGACAGCTCAACACAACCCCCCCTGCATTTACTGTTTATTCTCTAAAATATATTTGAGCAAATAATTAATTTTTGCAGGCTTACACTGGAAATTAATATACTTCAAGAAGGTAATCAGATTGAGAATGGAATATAGTTCTGCTAAAGTATTATCAGACTCAGAAGTCTTATGAAATAGTATGGACCAAACCCTGTAATAGCCATTAGATATTCTTGTGGAATAAGAAGCTTGAAATAACTTGTTGAAATAACCTGTTTGAACCTCGGTCATACTGGTCCTTTGAAAACTTCCTAAGTCTTACTGAAGTAGGCACCACTTGATCTTTTAGTCTGACAAGAAGCTCAATTGAGGTATACTGGGAAAGCCTTCACATTATTCCTAGATAGGTGGAATAATCACTGCCCGCAGAAACTCACTGTATGCAAATCAGCAAGTCCCTGATGAGAATGCGGTTTGAGGAAGAAAACTCTTAAGTCAATCAAGTAACAATTCTAACAAACAATCAGATTTGGGTAGATGCACAGAAGTACTCTCATTACCCCTGTTCTCTAGATGCAGATGTAACTGCAATTTGTATCCACAGATAAATTCAAGAGAGAACAAGCTGCAAGTTGCTAAGACAGCAAAGATGTCCCATCAGAATTTTTTTAACCATTTCAGAGAGGAAAATACTCAGAGTAGGGCAAAAACCTGAATAAAATTTTCTTAGTAACCCAGCCAGAGACAAATGTAAGGTAAATATATCTAAATACAAGGATGTAATGTAAATGTTGAAACATGAGAGGGTAAGATACTTTAAAGTTAGTAAGAGACCCAGAATAGCAAAGGTTAGGATTCAATAGCCATAGCAATTCCAGAACCACAATGCTTTGTGGCATAAGGATCATGCATAAGAATTTGGACAAGACCTGCTAAATCCTTCAGGTAGGTCCCGTTATAAATTCAAACATAACAGAAGACATCCTGTGATTATCATCATATTAATAGAAAAGGTATTGACACTGGCATTTTTATTGAGTAGGATCTTTCTACAGGTTAAATGATGACAGAACTTTGAGGATCTGCCTGAACTGTTGTTTTGTGCACAGGGACATAGACTTCTGGTAAAATAAAAACTGCAGAGGTGTCCAACAAAATAAGGTGGTTACCATGGAAGCTCAGATAGCTTTCTGAATTTGAAGCAATGATCAGATGCAATGCTTCCTCTAAGATAAGGTAAAAGATCTTTCCTCAAAAAACAAACAAACCAACCCTATAAGAACTCAGAAAAATAAAGGCATCAAATGCCTCCCAAAGTGAGAATGTTGTTATCAATTCCCATGTGTTGAGGCTGTTAGAACCTCTGAGACCCCAAAAATGTAGAGCTGACAGTATACACCCTTCCCCATTTTCCATTTCAATTTAATAAAGAATAGAGAACCCCTCATGCCAAAGCTACAAATCACTCAATTTTGCTCCAAAAAGGAGTTTGAGGCATGACCACTAGTGAACCACTTGGGTCTAGTGGCCCAAGACAACAAAGTGCATTTCACCCAATGAATTCTCTTTTATGTAATACTGTAGAGAGTGGTTGATATAACTTCTGAATTTCAATTCTGAAACATGCATCATGCTTGCTCTCACTAGAAAACTCTCTTAGCATTCAATGAAAAAAAAATAATCAGAACTTGGAAGCATGATTTTATCATTTCTTTACCAACAATTTAGTTACTCTTTTACTGAAAGAAATCAATGAACTTTCAAGATCTCTCTCAAGTGACAACTTTATAAACAGTTATATCATGGCAACAAAATAAACAGTTTATTGTTTCTATTGTATAGTAATACAAATGTTAACTAGTTGAAATTCTCATGAGAAAACATTTTCTAATTTAAGTACTATGTTTATATTATAATGTATACAATTTTCAGTGAACACAAGACTACGGATAGTAAAATATTAGAAATACGAGCAAATACTACCAAAATAATTTACACAAAAATCCTGATGACTTTCTATATGAAGCAGTTTTCAGAAAACAAGTCTGCAGATCATAAGTTTGTAGTCCAATACAATATCTGGTGTTCTGGAAGTCTGAAGCTTCCTTAACTAAGCTTCAAAATCTCTACTCATTTGGAAGTGTGGGCACTTAAAAACATAACCACAGGGACCTACCTATATCCTCTTTGGATTCACAGCCTGAAACAACCAACAAAGGGTCAGTCCTTCTGTTTAAATGCAGAAAGCAACAATGAAGATGCAGTATCGACATGTGTTACAACTTTTATACAACCGCTCCTTGCTAAGGTTATCTGTCAAGACCAAAATTCAGGTCAAATCACTGCTTAAAGGCATCAGAATCATACTATGACAATCTTATAGAATGTCCTAACCACAAAGGTGAAGCCTACTTTGGAAAGAGTGCATGTTTTTAAAGTGACTTACTTTTAAAGCTGGTTTTGCATGCAGGAAGCATTTAAAAATTTAGTGGACCAGAAACAGCAGTCAACCATGTAACCTACACTCATTTGGAGGAAACCCTGCATAACAGTCTTACTGTCTTCTTAAAAACTGAAAAAGATATAAACATCCATCCAAACAGACTAATTCATAATAATATGTTTGACTTATTCAGTAGACATACATTCCTGTTTTCTAATAAACAAAAGAATGATCCCTGCTGCTATTGCTTATTTAGTAACATTACCCTTCTATTATAGCTAGTTACCATTAAATCCCAAACACTCCATTTCAAGGGGAAAGGCTTTAATTTTACTTCTCCTGGCACACTGAAAACCATTTTAAATGGGGAAAAAACCAGTGGACATGTAAAATAAGAGCTCTGATTTAATGATGTCAACAACTTCTGTACAGTTGCAAGGCCCAAAATATTGTGGAAAAGAGTTGGAACACTTTTTCCATCTAAAAGTAGTGAAGACATCACTTAAAAAAACTCTAAAATGTATTAAACAGATCTCCTGTTCCACATTAAGAAATGATCATATGATCAAAATGAATTTAGCTTTTTATTTTCCTAATAAATTAACATATTACTTAAAAGTTTTATACCAATTCAGGCATCAACCAGCTATACTCAAATGCTAGCAAGCATAATTTCAACAATTTTGTTACAACTGCTATGATGAAATTCAATGGAAATACATTGCTTTAATGGTCCCAATATCCAAGTTACAAAGTCTCATTACACATGTAATGTTCCTTGCTAACAAACACCCTGTTTCCACATTAAAATTCCATCAGGATAGACTTAGCACTGTTTTTTCCTTTTCAGTTTAAGAAGTCAACAGAGAATATCAAACAGAGCTTTTCATAAACATCTTCCATTATATATGATGCAAGATGAAGAAGGTGCAACAGTTACCACATCATGAAATTACCTTTAGGAAAACATTCACATATCATTGTGCATCCCTGAAAGAACTTATATAGTCAAGTACTGAATAAAACATTTTTGATCACACCATAAAACAATTCATGATAAATTATCATCCATTTGGTGATACTGAAATACTCCAGTTAGAAAAGCAAAACTAAACCAACAGATTTGCTAGCATTATGGTGTCAACATTTTCACACAATAAAAGTCCTTATCTAAACCGGATAACGTTTGATCAGTCTCAAACGGAATGGCATAAAAAAAAGCCAAACTACCTCAGGGTGAACCTCAAAACTAAATGAAACAGCTGTCTTAAAAACACAGCTTAATTTTTCTTCAAGGAAACTAAAAGCAAAGGAACACCATAAACAGCAATACCCTTTCTCTGTGGAACTATCTTTGGTCACTGTCAAAGAAAGGGGCTTGGACTAGATGGGCTTTGATCTGATCCAGCACAGCTGTTCCTATGTTCTTAAGTACTTTACACGTAGCCCTGCCTAATTGCTGCTGAACATAATTTTGCACGTTTCCGTTAAGTACTTACTGACTTTATCAGCCTGTGAACACAATTAATAAAGTTTCTCAATACACAGTCCAGTCATTGCTATGAAGTTTCTCAGAGCAATACACCACTGCCTCTTCTCTGCAGTCATGTCTATTAAAAATTCCCATCAACGAATCGAGTTTCCCAGGACACTGCAAGATGCAAATGAAGGAGAATCTCATTTGAACAGTGAGGTAGTCTAGAGAGCTGATGTCAACTTTACATCTTGTCATTGCCCAATAGCTGAGTACTACTATAAAAGCTCATGCAGCTTACATGCATTATTCTATTTCAGTCACTCACTAAAACTAGAAGTAAAGTTTGATCTGTCTTTCATTGATGTCTACACCTGGGAATCCCTGTCCCGGTGACTAGAAGTAGTCATTTCTATTTATTTTCACCTTTTTATCTGGAAGTTCTAGTTCTATGGGTCATGAGGTTTACTTGGGGCATTGACTTCAAAGCTCTGTATTCAGAAAATGTAATTTTTTTCAGTTTGGAGAAATATTGTGTACTACAACTAATTGGAAGACCATATTAATCTCAAGAAAAATGAAAGATCTTCTCTCTTCCCCAGATTGCAGTTTCCTTTATAAACATTAATTTCTTTTCTATGGGAGGATAAAAATACACAAAATTATGCTGGGTATTAGGAGCAAGGCAGCTAAGGGAAATGCCTGAACATTGCTTATCTATCATAAGGTCCAATACTTGTTATGCTGGGCTCAGAAAATTACCTGATGTTTGGGAGTTAAAATGGCTTAGCTATTTGCTTCTCCCATAAAAGCCTGTGATGTTCTTGCCTAGTGCTTCAAATCCAGTCCTGTGAGTTTGCCAGCCATAATGGACACAAATATTCTCTGTAGTCTATACAAGTGAACAAAAACCCAAGAGTTGAGTAAATTCCCCCAAACAATATTCTTTCAGTCTGCTTGAGCCATCCTGACTCCATTCATTAAATGGATTTTTTTCAAGGATTTAAGAATTAAATTAAAGCATTAACAGTTGCATTATGTAAAATGTTCATCTTAAAAAACATTTACCTTATAATTTCTTCTTTAATAGTCTGTTACGTAAGGAATTTCCTACAGCCACTGAGTAAACAATTACTGTAGTTTGGCAGAATTTCCATTTCTTTTGTGTTTAATTCTTTGCACATGATACAGATCTCCACACAAGTTATCAAACGCAAACATTTGCATAATTCATAGCTTCCAATTTAGACTGTTATTTATATTAACATAGCTTTGATATACTGAGTTATTAAGACCAGCTAATAATGTAGTGTTTTCTACAAAGTACTTTGAAGCAGTTCTGCTAATTCAGAAAAAAGAACTTTCATTCCAAATGTGCAGCATTATGAGTATATATGGAGAAAAACTGTAGGTTTTGCATGCAGTATTACTAAAATAAATCTATGTTTCTCTGTGGGAACTTTTCATATGATAGCAATTCCTAGGGAAAATATATAAAAGCTGACTTATTTTTTCCACAAGACATATTTTTCTCAAAGGAGTAATACTGAACACAGCTGTGGAAATATTAGATATTCAACAACACTATCAACCAAGACAAGAATCTTCTAAGTGAATTATGTAATGGTATTTTTAAAGGATTAAAATTAGGAAAAAGGATTAAAATTGACTTCATTTTTTTCACAGCAGTTTCTCCAAAACCCTGAAAGTTGGCTCTGCCTTTATATTTTATCTTCTGGCCTCATGCGTTCTGTTCCTTAAAAACCTTCACAGCTAGGGAACGACTGCCCTCATGAATATTTCATGGTTCACATCCACTTTTAAATTACTATTCTTTATAAATATATATGGCTTGCCTTCTTCTAATGCAAGATGGTTCTGAACTTCTTCAGTAAAGCTTGTTCACTACCAGTCTTCCAGGGAGAACTCTTTTACTATTTTTTTTCCAGCACAGTTTGGCTCTCATAACAAAGAACTCAGGAAGCAAGACTTTTCCTCTTTCAATTAGACCAATTACTTTTTGGGTCTATATAAAACATTAAAATCTACTACACTTCCTTGCACATTTCCACAGCTGAACTATAAATGTTTCATAAAGTATTTCCTTTTGATTTGAACCTGCCACCCACTCATTTCTTTTGTGTTAACCTAGTTTTTGCATTGGAAAAGGCAAAATAATTATCTTTCCTTCTTGATGATGTATGGGTTCAAATAGATCTGTATTACCTATATTCTTGTATTTATTTTGAAGGTTATTTTGATAGCCTCTGGTAAAACCTTAAATGAAAGAAACATTCATTAATTCTCCATTTTAGCTGAATTAAATTTCTTTCCAATCTTCTGAGCAAAGAACAGCCCATGGTTTTATGTGAGGAGACATGCATCTTTTACATTAATTGTAAAACATATAGAAATTATAATAACCATGAAACAAAAGTATAGTCACAGTACGAATCATATGCCCACAAATTACCAAAGATGTAGTTTGCTTGTTTAACCAAATAAAAGTTATACATTGGTAAGTAAGCTTACTTTCTAAAGTCAAAGCTACTTCATACTGCTGCAGGCAAGCTAAATGGAAATTACCCTTTGTGGAATATAAGCGTTCAAGAGAAAAATAATAGCTTCTGCTTTACAAATTGTTCTACAAAAAGATCTCATTTTCCATACTGTAAGTTAACATGCAATTATGACATGTTTTCTTTCAATTTACATTAGTATTTCCACTGAGTGGTAAAAGTAACTTCTATCATCTAGTGAATTTCTATCTATAATAAAAAGCAGTGTAGAACCATCCAGGGAACTAAACAACTTAACTAATACATTCCCATATTCCCAAACAAATACTTTTGAAAATAGTATATTAGGCTATCTGTCAGACAATTCTAACTTCTCTGCAAATTTCTACATGGTCTTTTAGCTTAGTTTAGAAGTGTTTATCTTCCAATTTCTTTCATTTTTTGGTCAACTCTGCTATAACACCTGCCACACCACATCACTGCATGTGCAATGGCAAGTGAGACTGAGCTCATACCTAGATTCAACCAGTCATAGGCCTTCACTGCCTAAATCAAAGCAACCACATTTGTTCAAGGCTGTAGCAGATTCAGCTTTTTGAATACTGCATACCCACAGAGGGAATAATGCCAAGAATGTATTTGTTACTTTATACACGTTTTATTTTTTAATACGTAAGCACAACTAGTATGAACAGCTGCAGAAGCTCAACATAGTTTCACTGGTGAAAAAGAAAGACTTAACAGCATAATTATTAGATCTGTTATGGTATATCAAATATTGCAGGTTTTCCCTAATTTACATTTAATTTCTGTATTTGTTCCTCTCCTCCTTATGCTTACTTGTGGTTTTACCCTACAGGTAAAATGGGAAAAGAATGAATGTTAAAAATCAGCAAAACACTTTATGAAATCTAAGTAATTAAAGCAAATTTAATTGTCTTCTTATAAGTGCCAACTAGGGAAAAAAACCCTATAGATTACATAATACTTATGATTTAATAATAGCGTAATTATGAGAAAATAATATTAAAACCGTAACAGCAGTAGTTAACTACAATTAAAGCAGACTTCTTCAGAAGCCTCCCAATGTATTTAGTGTTACATCCAACCTTGCATGACAGAGTGACTGCTATTGTGTCGATGAGACACAAACGAGACCCTCCTATAAAATTCCCAGGAACAAACCACGCACCTGAGAACACAGGCTAGATTAATTAATACAGTAGGAAAATAACTTCTTTAGTGAGATAATATCCTTCTTTTTATTAGTAATGTTTCTGAAAGCTTTCATTTCGACTATTCTGAAGTAACAAATTGTGTGTTTCAAACTTTCAAACAAATTTAGTCTGGAGATCTTCCTAGAAATATTGTTACATTTTCCATCTAAAAAACAGTATACGCTCAAAGTACATGCAAATATTTACGGACCCATGTTCTTCATCAGACATACAAGTGCAAACTGTAACCAATTACTATGTTATAAATGTGATATTTACTGCTTCCATTTCTAACAGCCTATCACAAACTGAGTCAAAGTCATCTTTTGGATCTCTGAATTTCTAATAAAATATAAATTACCTTTGTTTATAAGTAAAGTTAGGAAAAACTGTAATACCAAATTCAATTAAATTATCTTTGCAACCTAACATACTTTGAATACTTTATCTTTTCTGGAATACAAAGGACTGGATGGCCATATTTCTTTTTTCTTAAAACTACCAACTCAATGGAAATTGATGACAGCTACCACTTTAAATGTTGCCTCTATGTTCTGAACAATATGAATCCAGCAAAAGTTTGTGTGTAAGAAGACTTATTTAAACTTCCATATTATTCATACTGTTTGTTAAAACAAAGGAAAAAATGGAAAAAATCAGCATTTACAGGTGATCAGGTTTGTCAGGTTTTGGTTTTGTTGGTTTTTTTTTTTGTTTTTATTATTATTGTTAAACTTTGGCAGAGTAAATGCTTGACACTCTACGAGGAAATGTTGTGCTCAGTCCAGCTTGTACTCTGAAACAGAAAATTTTCCTTTAGAACTTATTGTTGGAGTGATTCAGTAGTTTGGCACTGGTTGCAAAGCTTTTAATTTTAACTACTGTTTGATTTTCCATGAAAGAATGTCTGGTGTTTCCAATGTCTGTAAGGCAGATAAATACCCATATTTCATAAAAATGCCATGTAACATTATCCAAACTTGTAAGTAGCATCAAAAGCAAGACTAACAATTGACATGTACAGAAACCAAAACTATTTCAAGATCTTCATTCATCAAGCAGGTTCTTCAGGCAGAGCAGTTTACTGATCCAGTTAAGTGTACAAACCTTTTTACAGGACCAAGGAGATGAGCATCAAGGTGGGAATAAGCTAGCTGGGGACTTCTTAAACTGGCATTCCCACACAGAAATTTGTATTAATCTGTAGCCTCAGGTAGAACAAAGTTAACCTATTCTCCTAAGGCAACACAAACTACCTGCAAGGGTGAAAAATAAGGTCTGTCTCTTCAGGTTACTATTTTGCCTCTTCAGTCATTCCAGATCACCACTTTCTTCCATATATAAAACACATGATAAGCCTGACAATCACTCACATGGATGCATGTACATGCACACTTGACTTCACAGCTCTTTTTGTACATGATCTCTTAATACTGCAAGCTATGAATTGCCCTTCAATACTGGTATGTTGCTAATAAATGCCAGGGACTAAAGACTTTGACTGCAAAATGAAACAGTACATTTTGTTGTGGCTTCTAAGTCAGCTGCCAAAAATATGCAAAAAAAGTATGCATATATTAACAAGTGAAAGTTGATTCATGCATGATAATAAATTATTATTTTCTATATTTACATATAAATACTGAAGAATCAAGATGAACTACAGAAATTGAAGAATAGTTTTTCTATACTCAGCTAGCTTAAATGGTGTAGTTCAACTCGAGAAGAGCCAAAACTTAGCTAAAACCAAAATATGTGACTGCATTCTACATGGACTGGTTGTGAGCATGAAAGGAATATGTCATGTTATTAAAATGTGATGGGCACTCTCCAAGACAGATTTGTGCAGTTGATGTTAGATTCATCACTTTATGTAAACCACATTTATAAACAGTGCCAGATAATGAAAAAGTACTTAGTTTGCCTTAAAATAACAAACGTATACAAGATCAGCTTAAAAAGAGATTGCAATGTAAGCATTAGCCACATATGGCAGCATATGCTTACTTCCTCACATACAGAAAGTGATACAAATATAGTCATTTCCAATAAAGAAATCAAGATAGCATCTGATATTACTGATGTGATAATGTTAAATATAAAACACCATGCAAATTTTTTTCATTTGCATATTTTACCACAGTGAAAGACAGTATTCTGAATCACAACATGATGGATATACTCCTTTCCTTCACCTCAGAAATTATCCCCACTACTCATAAAAATCATGTATTTTAAGGCAAGATAGAATTCTAGTTTTCAACCATTTCTTTCATTGGTGGAAACAGAAATCACTGAAAATGTCTGAGCAAACAGTTTGACCTCATATAATATTTTAGTTACTTAAACATGTAATATTTTGTAGGAAAATATATATACATTTGCTCGCAAGGCAAATACCTTCAGACTACTTTCTATTTGAGAGTATCTCTCTTCATTAAGGCCCCTACATCATGGATTAAACAATTGTGACAGACACATTTTCCTATCAGGCTATTTAAAATAAAAATCTCACTATTAATGAAATACCAGATGCAATAAAATACCATCAATTTTCCTTTTAATAATATCTTCAACTATATTACCTCAAAGCAACTGCTTTACAATATAGCCAAGAAAGCTGCATTTGATCCTACCTCAGAAGGCTGCAGGTACAGCCTTTGAAAGCTGCTACACATTCTACAGAAGTACACTGTAGTCTTACCCTAAGAAGTGAGAGGAACATTGACCCAAGTACCTAGCATCAATTCATTTGTTTACACACTCCAACTTTCATTCAGAACTCCACAGCTGCCCTACTGTGCTGGCTCCTGTAATGACTTTGGGTCCAAAAATTAAAATATACTGGAAACAGTGATTCTGAAGAGGAATTCTGCAATAGTAGTCAGGTTTTAGTAAATTGGAAATATGCTGCAAATGTTTAAAAGAACAGGCTCATAAAGTAGATTGAGAACCACTGGCCTATTTTAATTTGTAGTATTGGTATCAACAGCTAACATCTAAAGATCAGAATTTGGTAGTCAAGAGACCTGAAAAGGTGACTTCTGAATATTTTATTTTAGAATTCAATTATATTCACAATCAAAATAATAAATCCGTGTCTTGAGATATTAAACAGTTTCATTACAAGAACAGCATGTCAAGGTAAGCAATATTTATTTCTACCATATTGATGCTATACGTCATACAAAATATTAGATAATCCATTATAAGGTAAGATGGTTACATTTTTTCCAGATACTACCACTCTACATGTCAGCTTCATTATATAGTATGGCTATGACAAACTTTATGCATGCAGGAATGTGTTTCTACCACCAGGATCAACTAAAAAGAGAAAATAGTAATTAAAATATTTATCCAAAACTGAGATGTTGCTAAACATCAGGAAAGGGAAGCGTTGCTGCAAAACTAGGATCAACTGAAATTGCTGATTCAATGCTTTACTATTGAAAGGAGAAGTGAAAAAGAAGAAACCGGTACATTTATACCACAACCCTCAGGTCCTGCTCTCTTCGATTAAAGAGCCAAGAAAGTGTTGGAGGGTTTTTTTAAACAGCAATTTAATACTAATTTGCTCAAGTAAATGCATCCAAACCAAGCTATTCAAAACACAGGGGAGTGTTTGCTTAGGAAGCTTTGGTTTCTAAATGCAGGCAAGAGAATGTAGATAATGTAGTTTGAGATTTCAAAAAAAAGTTTAAGATCATCCTTCAGATTTTTATGTGGGAATGTGATTGCTTTTGAAACTGTAATTTCATTCCATGGGAAAAGTGATAGGGACAACCTTTATCATCATTCATCTATGCTACTGGAATGGGAACACATGCAAAAACAATGCAGCAGGTAACACAAGCCTTATCTTGTTTGATATGATAGCGCCAAAGTTTTAAATTTTGGCACAGTATCTTTTTCTTCCTTAAGAAAGTATAGTAGACAAAATAACTAATATGCCACTTAAACCATCATTTTGCAAACAGCACCACATTACATGTATGTTAAAAAACCCAAAATTTCCAGGCTATTTTTCTGCAGCAAGACCAGACGCCTAACACAGAAAGGAGCTAATTAAAGAAATGGACGAAATCAGATGTGCATGGAATTGGACAGATATCATGTATTGTAAATTTAAAGATACAAACATTGACTACGAAACTTGCTTTAGGTAAACCCAATTAGTCATACTTTTCTTAAGTATACATAAACAGGTAGCCTACAGAAGGTGAACAAAGAATAACCCAGTTTCTAAATATTGCGATGTGCATGGCAGTAAAAACCATACAGCAGGGCAAATTCTCAAGGACTTAGTTTTAAGCTCACAACTTCAATCCTTATAACAAAATATTGTCTCTGTTTTAAATAAAAGTTATGCTTTATTTCTAATACACTAGAGAAATGAATTAACTATACTGACTAATAAAATTTGATCTACATTCTACATCCTTGAACCATCTTCCCCAGCCAGATAGTTGTCTACTGAAACCAAGAGGTAGAATTTATATATAACTACACAACAAAGTCCTAATTTTATAACTTTAGAAAGGTTTGGCAACATGTTGATCATGGTAGGCTACTGGCTTACTCTACCAATGTCTAAGGTTTTATACATTTATTCAAGTCACACTTTTTAAAGAATAAAGGCTAATGAGATCATAAGTAAGTGTGATTCCATAGCAGGAATGACCTGAAATAGACCTCACTGTACTTCCAATGGCCTGATGTCAACTATTATTAAACTACAGGTTTTACAAAGTCTTCCACTAGACGTCTAGAGTTAAGCCAGAAGTTTTGGCTGTAATACAAGCAGTGATGAAAAACATATGAGTGGTAACAAGTCGTCTTAATATCATTCTTCAGTACTAAGATGGGCTAATCTGAAGCAGCACTTTACTCTGCTATCACCCACGGTGCCAGGAGGATCAAGAAGTTTGGGAGTGGAATTTTTCTTTATATTTACTTTCCACTTCATAGAACTCAGCCTAACTTCCTTTTTCTCTCTCTTTTTTTTTTTTTTTTAAATATTAAATAACTGGACATAAAGATCTCAGGTGGATTATCACAGTGCTTCCGGAAGAACTATCAAACTTGCAAGGTATGTCCAGTTTGAATATCTATTCTATATAAATAGCAATAAAGAATTAAGCAACAGGTTGTCAGTCACTATGTGCAGATCAATAATGTCAGGTAATTTGGAGTTAGAAGTACCACTTTTTATGGAACATTTGAAAATCTACTTTGCAGCTGAAATAACTCTGTATTTACTACATCTGAGCTGCAAAGCCAAAAAAAAAAGCTACAGTGAATTATTTAACTACTAAAGACAGACTTGTCAGAAAGACTCAACAACTGACAATAAAGTTTTTTTCCTCAGTTATTACAATCTATGAAAATCTATGCTACAATTATAGCAGTTCTTATAGTTACAACTCAGTGTTACCTTTCTGTAATTTGGTATTTAAATTGGATTTTTTTTTAAAAGTAGATATCAGCAAAGTAATTAAAAATGACACACGAAATAGTGAACTGTAGATGAGCTACAACCTAAAAACACTCACAGATCATATTCAGTAACACAAGAGTCAAACAGTTTTCCATAAAAAGTAAATACTCTCTAAATATGACTTATTTTGTAAACATGCTATTCATCATTATACTACATTACTTCAACATTGGACTATTTCTCAAGACAGAATCATTTCTTCAGTAATCTTACTGACCATAAAGATTTCCTCCTGTTTTTCTTAAGCAATTTAAATACATCAGTAGAGTAGACAAGGAGTTAAACATAAACTCCTTTTATTTCTGGAATGGGACAATGACTAATAGAACCAGAACTATTTTTAAACATAGCTTTCAAAACAGCTATGGTCTTGCCTTTCTTTGGACAAAATCTGTGCACAGCGCAATGATTTGTGTTACTAATGAACACAGGGATTTTTCTTTGCCTCTGTAGAGACCACCACTGTGTCATTTAAACATTTCCTTTTCAGAAACAATGCCATCGGAAATTTGCCTCCATAGACCGGTAACAGAAGTGATTTCTAAATATAATTTAGAGTCTTTTTAAGTCTTAAAACTTTACCTGTTAACTCCTTCAGTGTCATAACTGGTAAGACAACAAAGACCGCATGCTGCAGGACTGGCATGCAACTGCAAGGAATCCAGACATTTCTTTTTTTAATGCACACATCCCATACTAACAACGTAACTCCTATCCTCACAGAAAGTGTTTTTCTTCCCATAATTCATGTTTAGAATTTTCATGTCACAGAACTATTCCACACTTATGTGGAAATATTCCACACAATCTCTGAAAGGTTTAAATCATATTAATATACTGTGACATCACCTGCATTTAATTAGTTATGAATGATAAGTATTATCCTAAACTAATAGCATTAAAAGTTCCTAACTTCCATGTGTTGGTTGGCAAGAGTTTTGGTAAAGATCACCACATTAGTGAGGATAAGTATGTCCCAAACAATTAGTACAGTGATTTTGGTATTGTTTCATACTTCAGGAAAGAAAGTGAGCCTTACAGCATCTCTACATATAAAGTGTACTGTCCACATTCACTGACCTCACTTTGGAGTGCTTAGTGTTCCAGCTAAAAGGTGCTATTCAGAAGCTTTTTGTCCTGAAGGGTAAGTATGATTGCTATAAAGAAGGTGTAAATGAAGAAGTACATGAGCCCTCCTTGAATTTGCTACACTCTTTCTCAAACCCATCTTCAATGTTCCGGTCTGTAAAAATGTGAATGGACAAGGCCAGACTTTGTCCAAGCAACAATCATTTGTTCAGGGTCTTTTTAAACAGAACACCTGAGCCTGTCTAACAGCTTGCATATGTCAAGAATGGCTGTCCCACCTCTTCTCCTTCCTTCTCTTTCCGTTTAACATTCCATCCCCCTAAACCAGGCTGTTCCACCCGTTCCTTTGTGCTGGCTCTGATACTCAGACTGATTGAGTTTGTTCAGCTGGAAAGAATGTATTGGGGTTTTTTCCTCGCTCACATCAGTTTTATGCTGGTTTAGTGAGTTCAATCAGCTCAGCGAACCGCATGAGTGGAAGAGCTGGTATGAGAGAACTGGAAGTACATACCTAGGAGCAGAACCAGCCTCAACTGGCAGCAGTGAACCATTAGTAGAGCTGTATTAATGAACTGTATTTTCTGAAAAAAATAATGAAATATTTCATAAAATTGTCATGATAAAATAATTAAAGTATTTTCAGAAAGATCACTAGGATCTTGGACTTTAGGCTTTCATTTTCTTTTAGTTCTCTTACTCTTGAAGTTTAAGCATGCAAAAAGTTTGTATAAGTTCTTTTTCATGACCTGCAGAGTCAGAGCATTTCTACAGAGACATCAACACCTATTAACTGGGAAACTCAAAACCTCAGCCAGGAAAAAAAATTTAAAACCTCCATAAAATCCAGTTCTTTGGCCAATGCAAACCTGGAGTCAAACCTGACTATCACCCCTAGCTACAAAGCTAATTAGCCATAAGGATTTCCTAATGGCAAAATGGGAAGATGAAGCGAGGGCTTTTTCTCTTTTGTTTTTAAAAAAAAAGTATCACAACTCATGCTTCTTTCTGTATATGGACTTGTTTTCAAGAGATTTAACTCACAGGACTAACATATGTCATCAATGACATATTTCAGTGCTATGTTTCTAGAACTGTTTGTTAACAACGCATGTTTTTCAAGAGTTCAAACTGGCCACTACTCCAATCATAGCCTCAACCTTTTCATAGTTCAAAATCATAATTAGTTTTTTGAATATCTGAAAGGAAATATGCAATCCATTTGCTACAGGTGCAAGTGTGAAAACAGATTTTTAAATTGTTTTATAAGACAAGTTCCTAGCACCAGATCCAGAAAAGCATTTCAGGAATGTATGTGAAAGATTATCTTTAGATACAGTAAAACTATACCTCCAGTGCCTACCACAAATAGAAGTCAGCTGGGACTGGAAACTAGATGTCCCAGGACAGGATACATGCTACAACACTTGATATCCTACATGCAGAAATTGTACAACACCACTGAATAAAGCACAGAGTGTTTTGTCACTTAATACCCAAGTAGCCAGGGGAAGACCAGCCTGAGTGCCCATCTGTGAAAACCCAGTCATTAAAGCACTTGTCCAAGAATAAGGAGAACTCGGAAGTCTGAAAGGCTTCAAACTCATCTCCTAATTAATGGTCTGACTAAAGTATTGAACATTTTGACTGTTTTGCTGAAGGTGAAACACAACATTGAAAGAGCCAAATATTGCAAAAGGGTACAGCCAGACATGACCACAATTCTCTCCAAAGAAACAAATGTAGGTTCCACATCTTGTTCCCAGCACTGTTTGTAACACTCTTTCAAGAAAACACATTGTATAGGATTGCAAGTACAACTATAAAATTCTTTCTAGGAGCATTGAAAGAGAACATTATTTTGAACACAAAGGAAAATATATGGGAAAAATATATGCGAAGATTCTTTTAAGAGATTGTTAGATCAGTAAAAGATACACACGCTACTCAAATGAGCATGCAACTGGAAGATTATAATAAATATTAAACTTACACTTATGTGATGCATACCTGCAAGATACATAGTATATTGTGCTTCTGTTCTCAGACACATATTTGGGAGGAAGGAGTCACTGCATTCTTTTTGAAGGGGTGAGTTTTAAGTAATCTAAATAGTGTCAGCTTTTTTCTCTTTATATACCCTGAAACATACACAGTTACAGTAGTAGCAATGTTTGCAATACACAGCATTTTAATGCTGTAAGAATCATATACAAGAAACATTAAAATGACCTTGTACAGAGAAAGGCAATACAAACAAAAACTCAGAATTTTGAATAAGCCAAGTCAACACCCTTGTATGAACCAGTGCACTCCTCCTCCTGTGATTGAGGACCAATGACAAAATGTCTACATAAAGACACTTTTCAGCTATAAACAGATCAGCAAGCATTTAATTAGGTGATCAAACAAGAATTTACATCTGTTTAGTCTTTCCCTAAAGAGGTCTATGATAGTCTAAATAGAAACATTTTTATAAACAGGATATGCATAATAGAATTCACAGCAGCCCCTCTTGGTTTGCACAGCATACTGTAGAATCCAAATGACTTCTGGAATTGGGCTTTGGAGGGGAACAATGTAGAGCTAAGGGCTGAATTTACAGTCTTTTCTCACAGAGTTGCAAAACACCCTGTGGCAGTTCTTACTATCTCCATTTCCCCTTGTGTCTAGTTTTATAGGAGTCAATAAAATCATCTTTACAATAGAGTATGTAGAAAATATCTAAGGGGTTTGACCTATGGATCATCAGTACTCAGGTAACACAGTATATTGTAGGACTGGACTCCTGGTTTTCCCAGTCAGGTGTGGCTAAAAGAAATCTGGTAAAATTGGAACTCAGACAAGCAGAATAAAATTGAATGAACAGCTGCAATAAGACAGAATCTGCCATGTTTTTCTAAAGACAAATCTACTTTTTAAGTCCTTCGTAACTTGTGTATTCTTCTCAATAACATCAGGAAAAAAATAATTGTAGCTATCTGACATGGGGTTTTCTGCTTTGAAGGTACCCTAACTGATCCAACATCTTTCTGTCTTCTAGACCGAAGGACCTTCGATTACACAAGAAAGATACTTTCAAGTTAAAGGTAATCTAGAAAGCTGCTGGGTTTCATGGCATTAAATTCAACCACAGCGCATTTTCATCTCCTATCAGTTGGCTGCCTAGCTCTCATGTACAGGCCCTATGATGACAAAAATAGGTTAACCCCCCCCCCCCCCCCCCATGTTTATTGAGAAAATATGCACACAAAAGTACTGGCTTCCAGCTTTTTTCTGCATGTAATTTAAGTTACTGATTTCAAATGACAGAGATTCATAACCTGCAAGCCCTTGTCAGAGAAAAGAGCCCTCAACAAATAAAAGTCAATACAAATGTGCTTGCATACAGAGGTGAACTTCTATCAACAGCAGTAATAAAAGAATGACTGGAATATGGGAAAAGCTGTTGTCAGGACTGAAAACTCTATTTTTCCAGATTAGAATAAGAAGAGTTTAATTAGAAGTGTTTAGGGAGCAGAATAACAAGTGCTTATGGAGTATCCTGATGAGTGCATTTCATGCATTGCTAATAAAGTATTTCCCAATTTTCTGGATACAAGCAATGCGCATATGCCCACATATCCCATTAAAAATATTTTTTCATCAAGAATGAATAAAATAAATCCAATTCCAAGTCCTGGTAAAATTTACTACAAAAATTACACTTCAAAGCTTGAAGCAAATGATGATACTATTTTTTAAACTCAGATAAAAAACTTTGATATAAGATTAGTATCTAATGAATTTCACTTAAATAATTTTTAATGTTATAACATATAAATTTATAACAATATTTTTATTTAAAAGACTTTTTATATTTTTCATCCTTCATATACTAATTAAACCTTAATATTCATAACAGACCATTTTTCAGGACCACAGACTGTAGCAGCGAGTGAAATAAATAGTTCAATAGCTTTATTTGCTGTTTTACATTCACCGATTCTTGTGTTTGGGTTTGTTTGTTTGTTTGTTTTACTTTCCTCTTCAAGATTGGCTATCCTGATTAAGAAGATATGAAAGAATACACGCTCCTTCTCTTCTTGGCTTTGTGCTCTGCCAAACCTCTCATTGGTCCTTCATATTTTACACTAAAGAATATGATGCTCCAAGATATGGAAGAAGATGATGATGATTATGATGATGACAACTCTCTATTTCCAACCACTGAACCAATTATACCACTAATTCCTTTTGATCTATTCCCAGTATGCCCCTTTGGATGCCAATGCTATGTGAGAGTTGTCCATTGCTCTGACCTAGGTAAGAATGAATTTGTGTGTCTGTTCTCCACTGGACTCCCCTTTGGAGGATTTGCCTTTTAAAAAGATGAATTCTACAGCTCCATAAATTGGACACTTTCACATATTCCTGTACTAGTCATTTTCAAAAGGAGCTTACATTTTTTTCAATTAGGCTTACAAACCATATCCAGTTCATGTCCAGCAACTAATTTGTGTCCACCACTTTTTACAACATAAATGTTTTCCCAGTTCATGTGCATCAGTTTAGAAAATTAATAAGCTGCTATAGCCACCTTCCATTAGCAATGACTTCTATCTGTAACAACATAGAATAGAAAGGCTTTTATAATATATAACAAATAACTGTAAAACTATTTAATTGAATACGGATCGGGGTTAGTAAGTACTAAATAATCTGCAATGCTTTTTATCAACTAAGAAAAATTACAGAATTTGAAAATGCTTACATTTAGATTTTAGATTACACTTTCCCCTTTTTCTTTTACTTGCATGAAGTTACATCCAAACAGAGGAGCACAAAAGTTTGCTGTATCTCCTATTTGCATTAGACAAGCTATTAGTCCCTCCAAAAAAGACTATGGCTAAAGAAGTACTTCATTCACAACTACAAAGCAACAGGTCAAATGACAAGAAAACATAACAAAGGAAAAAGAGGCCATAAATAAACCACAAGGAAGTTTAACATGAGCGCATAAATGGCATACAAACTATTTGCTCAGCTTAACTTCCACCAAAGTGTGCATCACTGGTAACAACATTTTAACAAAAGGCAAATCTGCTACTGTCACTGCTGCAGATACATGCTGGTCCTAAATATGAATTTATTATTAATTGTGCCAATTTGAAGTAGTGTTCGTTGAAGTTTTCCCATGATTCAAGGTAATCAAAGGACTATGCTCCTGCCACTAGCACAGTGACAATGACATTTGTTCTCATCACAGCTCTGCCACCATCCTAAACTTAATCCTAGACTCCTCATGTCAGAGATATTGAGTCAATACATAAATTGCTGAGGTTTTTAAAGATGTGTCATTATTAAGGAATCAAAATAGACTTTTGCTGACAGCAATAAACTGTTGTTATTGCATCTAGTCAACAGATTGCAAACCGCTTAAGTTCACACATAGAAAAAAAACCCTATTAATAGACTTCATCTTTAAATAACTGTAAGCTATTAATTATGGAATAACTGCTAATAAACTGGACAAGCATTTAGCATTTGATGCATCAGCATTTCCACTGAAAAGAAAGTTACTATACCTTGCTAGTCTCTTCTGCTGATTCAGGATCTCAGATGGCATGAACTGAAGTGTTTTTGTAACTGAACAGTGAACTGGATCGGGGGATTTATATAGCTGGTAATTAAGTACTGGCAGCTGGAAGACCATCCTTTGTCCACTTTTACCAAGAATACATTTCTCAGCCCTGATGTTAACTGTACAGCTCTATAAGCAACTGTGCCAGTACAATGGATAGGGCAGTGCAGAGGTAGAAAGGAGCATTCAAGCACTGAGCAGAAATCCCTTAAAGCCACTGCAACAGCCCTGTTCCTCAATACAAAACCATAGACCCAGATTCTCCAAGGGCTGCTTTCTGTGCTTTGCTGTTTAGCAGTTAATTTCTTTGGATTTATATATAGGCACGTGATGTTTCTGTTTATGTCACATACTTAAATAGGTTTGACATCAATACCTCGCAACATTCCACCAGATACTCGTATGATTGACCTTCAAAACAACAAAATTAAAGAGGTCAAGGAAAACGATCTCCAAGGACTCACATCACTTTATGTAAGCTTGCTATTTTCCAAGTTTGAAATCTTATTTAGCAATCTGAAATATTTTGATACTTTTAAAATACAAATGGTATTTTTTTTCTCCAATAGCATCCATAAAAATACAGTCTAACATCTGCATATTTGACTGCTCCCACACAGTAAGAAGCAAATTTCTTTGAGCTGCAAGAACTATGCTACTTTCTACAACATGCAGAAAGTGTACCGTATGTACCTCACCAAAAAGATCCTCAAGTTTTCTTCAGTCCTTAGCATGCAGAGGAACATTCCTTGCATTTTAAAGGCTGCAAGACAAGTGCTCCTTTTCTATCTGCTTAGCTGTAAAATAGTAGAAAGAACTTAATCTCAAAGAACGATATTTTCTGAGGGTATTTTCAAAAGCACACAACAAAACCATACAACACATACACCACTGAAACTAATGTTACAAATCCAATTTACCTGAACAGAAAACAGACCAACACTGAATTACTGAAAAAGTCAGGTGCTTTACTACTATTTTTTTAACATGCTCAAGTATGCACATAGAGACAGGCTTTAAAATAAGTAGCACTCACAACTGATAAATCTATATATTTATAGTACACAATAATCCCTTTTTATAATGAAAGAAAGTAAGAGAGTCTCAGAGGCCTGGAAACATAGATTTAATCTGGTTTGGAATACTTATTTCCATAAGATGTTACTCTAGATCCACTAACAACAAATATTGACAATTTTTAAATTTTCATTGTAAAAATAACAAATCTGTTCCACAAGTTATAGCATATTAATGGCATTCTATTCCACATTACAAAGACATGAAACACACATTAAACCAACATAAACCAAATCCTTTTCAGTCATATTTGGTTTCTGAGCAAGAACTGAAAATTTACCAGATCTAAATGTTTATGAATGAGCTTGTTAATTATTATGGGTTAAACTGGAATAGAAAAAACAGGTACCATATAAATTCATTGTTTGCAACAAAGTGTTTCCAATTCCCCTTGAGTGTCTCCTGTCTGGGTACAGAATGGTCTTACCAGCAAGTTAGGGGTAAACACACCAACTGTGGTTTATATTCAGTATAAAAGATCTATAGAAACTAACCTCCAATGACTGAGAAAGTCATTGCAATACATCAGCAATCACCATATTATATATGAGAGTCACCACTTAATTATGTGGTAACTGAAAACTCTGAGCTGTTTTGATTTTTCTCATTAGTTAATTTGTGGCAAGGCAGAACATAATTTTTACTGAAAGCAAAGTTTACTTTGTACAACTTGTCTAAGTACTAGTCTACTTAGCAAAGGCACAGATGGCAACTTGGATTAGGAAGGAGCATTTCCTGTTTATTTCCTTAAGCTATCCTCATTTTTGGGGGGGAAAAAAAAAAATTCATTCTGGTTTGCTCTGCTTTTCTTTCCACAATTCCAGATGACTTACCAACAGCTCAAAGAAGTAAAAAAGGAACAAAAATTAATAGTCTAGGTATGGAAATGCAGAGATATGATTTGACATGCAAAATAATTTCAGATAACTCCTATTTTGTTGTCTGTAGTAACTCATCACAAGTTCTCTGATACCACATATCAACCAAGCGAAAAAACTGTCCCAAAAAAGCACTAGTGCACTGTACAGAAAAGAGGCTTAAACTCACAGCAGTTGAAAAGTTACAGCAAATAAGATATAAATTCATGTGTGCATCAGTCATATACAGTCATTAACTTTTAAGAAATTCAGATTAAAAACCTGACTTTATTTTGCAGCATTATACTGAAATAATAGATGAAATTCTGACTTTTGAGAATTTCTCTGCATTAAGGAACAACAACATCATAAAAAAATATGTCCCCCATACAATCCCACAAAATATAAGAAGACAAACACATTGTTGCAAATTCTTCTCATTATCCATTGGCACCTTGTCAGCTCTGACTAGTTTTTCTCTACCTTCTAGTTGATGCTCCAGCTTCCAGGTTCTTAGTTGTTTTTCACAATCAATTGAAATGTCTGAAGTATATACAAAGCGCTAAAGTTTGGTATGATAGAAAAATAAAATATTTCAAATACTTAATTGTTAAATTATATATCAAATTAATTACTTAAAATTCATAATCATAACATTCATGTATAAAGAAATTTTCTTTGTGCTGCTCTTCCTATCTCTCATAGGCACTGGCTTTGAACAACAATAAAATATCCAAGATTCATCCAAAAGCCTTTCAACCAACAAAGAAGCTACGACGACTGTATTTGTCCCATAACCAGCTAACTGAGATTCCAACAAATCTACCAAAAACTTTAGCAGAGCTCAGAATTCATGCTAATAAGGTTAAAAAAATCCACAAGGACATATTTAAAGGAATGAAGTCTCTACATGTTTTAGGTAAGTGCAATTAAGTAGAAAAGAAAATGTCTTTATCAAAAATGTAACGTATTATAATTTTCATTTAAATGTTTCCCTAATGTGCAATTTCCTCTTAAAGAGATATCCATGCTGTGGAAACTATCTTTCACAATTTAATTTCTATGTGAAGTTGCTACATAGGTCAAGTTTCTGGTAACTCTGCAAGCCAAGTTAAGACAGCCTTTATTCGCTGAAAGCTGTGACTTCTACCCCTCTGAATAAGTAATCAAAGCTAAACATTAATTAATGCTTAGAACATCTGAAGTCATAAATAAAATGAAATCAGCTGTTTATAACTTAGTCTAACATACACAAAATTCCTATGTCATAAATACTTTTTTTCTTTTCCCTTGGACAGAAATGAGTGCAAATCCTCTTAACAATGATGGAATAGAGCCAGGGGCTTTTGAAGGAGTAAATATCTATCATATAAGAATTGCAGAAGCTAAATTAACTTCAATTCCTAAAGGTATGCTTTGTTTTAACTTTTCTACTTTACCTATACTCCTAAATAAAACGCTTTAACATCTATATGATTATTAAAATGGTCATAAATTCTGTTTTGTATTGTTCATTACTACCAAACCACCTCCTACCTTATTTTTCTTTTTGTACTTAGTATCCAGTTCTACATCCCAAAAGTGTGCATGAACGTGCACGCATGCACACACACATAGTGCACACACACAGAATGCACACACTCTCAGTCTCCAGCCCCATCTCCTGCCTTCTCCCTGTCAGGAGGTCCACTCCTCTCAGAGTCATCCAGAGACTCCTCTCAGGAGAAACAATGTGACGAAAATCGTAATAATATGTCACTTCACATCTGTCACACCAGCCTCTCAAAAATCCTTGCAAAGGAAGAATAACCCCCTCCCCCCCCCCCCCGATATTTGATCTGGGTCCTAAGGGATACAGAATTTCCACTTTCTTTACACATTTAAAATGAAACCCCCAAAGTTCTAACTTGAATTTTGAACGTTTCAAGTGACTCTGTAGCTCAAATATGCTCTGTAACATAACCACTTTAATGCAAAACCCAATACAGCATTTTATACATCTTTTGATTGGGTTTTGCTAAGTAAAATTTAATATATTTTAATTAAATTTAACATAACATACCGCAAGATTAAATCACTCCTTCATATAAAACAATTAACTTGTGATTTGGAGGTAGCAATAAATTAAAACACTAACTTTACAAATCACTGACCTCCATACACAAAAGAGTAGCATGAAGGAACTCAGTACAACACTATCTTCATTTTATGTAGGTCAATATAGTATTTAACCAAATTCTCATGATTTTTAACTGCTCGAAACTATTAGCTAAGAGAAAAAGGGGGGAAACAAAGCATAATACCATATTTTATGTCATCTATTAACTTACAGGGAAACTAAATGTTGGCCCCTAAGATACTTATTTCTGGATCAGTCAGATAAAGAACTTGATTCTTATTAAATTTAATCTCTTCATGTAGACAGATATATATGCAAAAGCATCCCTGTAGAAGAGAACACTAAAAAAAAAAGCCCAATAACAAACAAAACCAACTCACCCCAATTGTTCAGATAATTTTAAGATAAGAAACTATCTGGCTGCCTATGGTAATGCTCCCCAACACAAAAAAAAGACATTCTTCTAGTATTATCATCATACCATCTCCTGTCACTTATCACAAAAATAACAAAAAAACAAACTGTAAAATGATTCAGATTTTGTCTTTGTTATAGAGAAATCTCCTATAAGAAAACACAGCATGAGGTCTAATTTGTGGTGTCAAATACATAAACAAATCATAAACAAACAGGATTTCATGGTGAATATATTCTACACAAATGGAAACTAAGTTTGTAGATCTTTCTATCTGCAAATGTTATAATAACACAGAAAAAATTTAAAAAATACCACTTAGAAAATGGACTTAAAATCTAAAATGGACAGATGGGTAGTCTTCCCTCTTAATATTCTAACTCAGACATAAGCAACACCCGGTGGAATTGTAAACTGGAATGTAAACTGGAAAAAAGCCCAAACAAACAAACACCAAAGCATGTCAACTGGCATAAAGACAGGCTGTAAAGCATACAACTTTTCTTCAGTATTGTAATGCTACAACAAATAGCAATGGGAGTAGTGCTCTCCTAAGCCATATTAGTAACAAAAACATGTGGTTTGTCTTGCTTGGTGTCAGGGTGCCATCTAGACAGATGCTAGTAAAACTGAACATAAGATCAGCAAATAGAAATTCAAACTTGTGACTGTCTTTCTCTGCCTTCACTAGAAGGATATTGTAAAAAAGATTCTCCACTTCCTGGTCCGTTCACTGCCAGTTCTGAATGGGGACTATTTGGTACCACATGAGAAAACATTCTGCAGTCCAGCACGGGAATGAGCATACCAAATATCTAATTTTGCTTAAAGAATTCTGAAAGCTTTCCTCCCAAATCACATCTTAGGAGCTATAATAGTGCAGTTATTACATCGTGTGGAAGAAAATACATATCTACAAAAAACTGTCAATGGTTGCACAGGAGTAGGATTTTGACTACCAGCTGTTAGATAATTGCACATAACAACTTACATATTTGACAAGTTAACCAAAATCCATGAAAGCCGTTATAAAGCTAGCAAAATAATACCAAATTTAGGAACTCTGAAATCTTAACATTAGCATATGAGCTTTCACATCTTAATTTTTGTTTAAATTGCTATTTTAAACCAAATGATGTTGATGTTGTTTTGTTTTGGTTTTTTTTGTTGGTTTTTTGTTGTTTTTTTTAAAGTAACATACTTGTATCTAATAGCCATTTCTTTGACGTAAACACCCCCCCCCCTCCAAGATTCTTCACCCAATCCTAAACACAAAGGAAAGCAGCTGTTTGGAACATAATAAATATTCCAACAAAAATAAGTTGGCTTATTTTTCTTACACTGTTCATTTGTTTTTCATCAGAACTGCCCTCTAGTCTACTAGAACTTCATTTAGATGACAATAAGATCACAACAATCGAACTTGAAGATTTTATCCGGTATAAAGATCTTCAAAGGTAAAATTCCCATGCAGAATGATTTTATTTGATAAATGGTCATACCTGGCAGGATCTCTTATTTGATACTTTTCTTGTTAATGGGAGAAAAGAGAATTACAAATTTTAAGTGTTTTAGTGAGAACTGCTGTAAATTAGACCAAATTTTAAAAAAACCCAAACATCAGCCTTGTTATTACATGCCTTGCCTACAGTTCGCAGTAGAAATGTATGTTAAGAACAGCATCTGATTACAAAATGTAATCATCATAAATTCTTACCTCCTGGCACCTGGGTGTTGTGTAACATAGTGTGGCTTTTATATAATATCTCTTAATGTGCTAGTAGTAATATGCTTCAAT
The DNA here is from genome assembly GCF_947461875.1 of Haliaeetus albicilla. Classification (NCBI taxonomy): domain Eukaryota; kingdom Metazoa; phylum Chordata; class Aves; order Accipitriformes; family Accipitridae; genus Haliaeetus; species Haliaeetus albicilla. The sequence continues at coordinate 20,669,861 of NC_091506.1, forward strand.
TAAGCATTGCATTTATTTCTCATACTCAGAATATATGAACCTTTGTGGTCACATTATTTATCAACAGTATTCAGTATTTTTCTCTAGCCTGTTCCCTACCAGGACCAGGCATTTTAACTCCTTGGTCACTCATCTCACAAATCACCACCCAAAATGAGGTATACAGCAACACCAACTGAATTCTATTTTAGGAAGAGAATGCCTTTCTTGCAACTAAATTATAGGATTTAAGAGTCATAATAGCTTTTCAATTCTACAGAAGGCCTAAGTGTACTGGAAGGAAACACTCCATACACACCCCAAAGAAAAATACAAAAGGATGGCATGAAAAGGGAAATTTGAGACTTCTTTATATAAACACATGGGAAAACTGGTAAATTATTAGAGAACATAAATTCACCTCCTGAAAACTAGCCTGAGAGGAATACTGTAGCTGGTAAAGGAAACAACTTGATAACGGTTTCCAAACATGATGGGCTTTAAGAAAAAAATGCATGTTTCTGAGGAATGTATCACTGATGTAGGACAAAAGAAGGAAGTTCTTTCTGTAAAGCTCAGTTAAGTACTCTGAAAATATGGCTGAGCAGCAGTGAATTTTTGATTTGGTAATAGAAACTACTATCAAAGAGGAACTACTGAACTGCATTTAGATACCAACTTCAGTTTCTGAAGAAATTAAAAAAGGACAAAAAGGGGATTGCAGGATGCGCAGAAAGAGGAACTCCAAATTGACCTTCTGAATTACCTTCCTAGCAATGCAGGCTGAAGTCTTATAGCAAAAAATCTAACTAAGGCCTAAATTAAGGAAAATGTGGAAGTAGGAAAGAAAGTAGTCCTGCTTATTTTTAAAATACAAAGTTTTTGACTAAGCTATATATATAACTGTTTCTTTGCAAGACTTGCTCTTCTTTGGCTATTTATTGGAACAACACTTTTTACTACTCTAAGTATACTTTGTAACTATGCTACTTGATAAAAGGGCATGATTCCTTTTAAAAGCAAATTGGTTGATGTTTATCATTTTAACTCTTGCCACTAAAAGTAGAAAAACTGCACGCAAAACTGGACAATTGCTCGCATCAGGCTAGCTGCTGTCCTTTTAGTGGAGATTAAATTAAGAAAAAATACTTGTGGATCAATGGTATTTTTTTTCTATCAGAGGTAAGATTTCATCATCTTTCCCCAGTTCTTTTTTCCCTATGTCTACTCCTGTGTATTTCAAACTTTAAAAAAAAAAGTATGCTCTTCAGTGCTGTTGTGAATGCTAATTAATCTTTAATTAAATGTTCCTGGTACTATTTCTAGGCTAGGCCTTGGGAATAACAAAATCAAAGATGTGGAAAATGGAAGTTTTGCCAACATACCAAGCATACGCGAAATCCATCTTGAAAAAAATAAACTCAAGAAAGTTCCTCCTGGATTACCCGAACTGAAATATCTGCAGGTCATATACTAACTTAATAGAAGACTTTGGTAGTTATGAGTTGTTTGACTTTCACACTGTCATAGTGATTAGGACATAATTAAAATGCATGATTAGCTGTTACATATATTTTGACATGACTCATACTAGGAAATCCTGAAATCATGTATTACTTAAAGAAATAAACAAGATCAAACAGCAGGAACACTTCTGGGGGCGGGGCAGAAACAACATGCTACACCCAGAAAATGTTTTCAAAAAGTTTGTATTATAGTTTCCATATTAGCAAGCCAGCGTGGAAATTTTTCCATTCCTATGCTGAAAAGCCTTAAATCCAAAGAAAATTATTTGAGGCTGAAATGATGAGATAAGATTTTAAAATTTGTATTTAGAACTAGATAAATTCTGCGATAAGATGCCCTCAAAACAAATGAATAGATGACAGAGTGCATAATAAGCTATTTGGTAAAAGCTTTTACCTCTGAATTTCATTTCTTTTCACTTCCAATTAAAGGAAAATCTTCTACGATATATTTAAAAACAAACAAACAAACATCAACTTACAATGTAATGTAAAAATAGATATACAAAAGAATTCTTTTGTCAATGTACATTACTTAAATTCTAAACTCTACTATCACAAGCCTCCTCTCCCTGCTGTTTTTTTTACTAATTTAAGCTACATCTGTATTAGACTGATCTGTTCCTATAACCATACAAACGAACCTCTCCTAATATCAACTTTTCTAGAGACTACTTTTAAAAATTTATTAAATCACTTAAAATTTGCATTATGCGAGAATATAATATTGCACCAGTATAATTCTTACTATAAGAGAATATAAAATTGCATTTTAGGAAAAAGTTCCATAAGAAAAGAGTCCAATTTTTCTGACAACACACTGATAAAATACCATATAACTTTTTTGGGGGACTGTGGCAGAAGGGAGACATTTTTTAAAGATTCAACACAAATTTTTAATTCCTGTTACTATTAAGGTCTGCATCCAACTGATTGTATAGAAAATCTCAGTTATCTATGTGCCAATGAATGTTTGGATATTTTTTCCATTTACATACTAACTACTATATTTTGCTGTTTCTTCTTGCTGCAGGTAGTCTTCCTTCATTCTAATCATATTGCAAAACTGGGAGTGAATGATTTCTGTCCAACAGGAGGAAGAAAGAAGAAAGCGTTATACAGTGGCATAAGCCTCTTCAATAATCCTGTAAAGTATTGGGAGGTTCAGCCTTCAACTTTCCGTTGCATTTTAGCCAGAAACAGCGTGCAACTTGGAAATTTCCTCAAATGATATTGAAGTTGGTAATTTCAAAAGAACAACTTGTCCAAATCAGTTCTACAATACTTGAAATCTGCAGAAAAATGCCAATTTTACACTATTTAATCAGTTTACAAAGTATTTACTATTTCAGACATAATTAATTAGGAACAATATGATAGTAGGATCCATTGTATTATTTGACAATGTTCAACCTACATTTGAATAATTTAAACAAAAGCCTTTGTATCTTACAGAAGGACTCTTGGAAGTGTAACTGGAAACTGTATTTGATGTTTCCTATTACAGATGTTAAATTCTTTACTTAAATCACATAGTTTGGACATATTCTTTCTTTCAAATAAATTCTAAAAATCAAGTGGAAGTGACTTTTTCCACAGTGAGGACTTTTCCTCTGCCAAAAAGTGTTGTATGAAAAGTTGCAAAGAAAAAAAAAAATAAAAATCAGACTTCAAGGACAACTTCTGCCATTTTTGATAATGAGCAAAGATGCAATAAAAAGGTACGGTATTGTGAGGTCTTTCCTCTCTAAACTAGAACGTATTTTTATAATCTATTAAGTGAGATAAAGGTGGATTTCATATCAAGAACTAACATGCAGAAAGCCTTTAAAAATTTTTTGGGTTTTTTTTCTTGCAACTTCAAGTGGGAAATGTCCTTCAATATTGTGCTATCAATATAATTTGATGCATTCTGAACATTAAAAAGTAGGATTCAAGATTTATCATATGCTTCAAGCTTAATAGGAATGATTATTAAACTCCCTTTAGGCCAGCACAAACATTTTCTTTTATCTATAACAACTGTAATCGTGTTTTTCATTTAATATTTTCCTCTTTTATATTTTGACATCACACGGGTTAAGAATCCCTTATTAAAAGTACCTTAAAATTGCTGAATGCAAGCAGATAGCTGGAACTCAACTGCTCTGACTTCTTACGTAGGTCAGCACATAGAATTCTCAATACTGACAGTACTGTATAAAATGGATATTTTATATATCTATTTACTGTATATTTGCTATTGGGATTCAAAATAAATTAAATAAACTTAAAGAAAACTTGCATTTGTATACTTGATTACATGATTTGTCATGTCAAAACATTCAGAGATTATAACCAAACACCTTTCTGACTCTTCTATTTTCTCTATTCTTCCTTTTTCCAAATTTACGCACCTTGCAGATCATTTATCACTGCTGTTCTTCACAAAGTTAAAAATTCAACACTTTATTTGAAGCACCTATGGGAAATGACACAAACTAGTAGTAAAAGAAAATACTACAGTGAAATCAAGCAATTCCCAATCTCTCAGCCTTTCTATCACCTCCCTAAGTACACTAAGCAATAAGCATCAAGTCTAACATCTGATATTTTTCATCTGCTTGGTCTTTGTGTGTTTAATATTTTGTTAGCACTGCTAATGCTGTTGAGAGCCAAAACCACATGGGGAGAGGAGGGAGAATGGGCCAGGGGAGGCTTTTACTGAGGAATAGTTTTTGCGAACAGAAATTCTATAAAATACTTCAAGGCAGAATAAAAACAAAACACTAAACAAAACACAAACCCCAAAACAAATCTGCAGATCACCAAGCATCTTTCTATTCCTGGCTTCTGAAGATGTTTCTAAGGAGTGCATTTCCTAGCAAATAACACGGGGAAAGCAGTGATCAGTACTGAAAATAGTAGTTAATGAGCATATTCTTCATCAGTTGGTCTAATTTATATTACAGACTTCTTTAGCCATAGCTGTGTCATCATGCCTGAAGAGCTATGATCTCTATTTACAGACCAGTGTTAGAAGACAAGCCTGATGTATACATAGGAAAAAAAGGCAATACCTTCAGTAGATTTTTCCACTAGGGAATTAGTTACTACACTTACAGGAAACACAGAACTGTTGATGTACAGTTCATACAAGGAATGCATACCAGCTTTTACTGCAAAAGACACAGTCTGAGCCTCTCTATACATTGCACTTTAAATCCAACAGTAACAAATCTGACAAGGCTACAGAGGGAAACAGTCAACTCTTTAAGCCACCTCTACAAGATTTATGTGGAGCATGAAAGAACGTTGAAAAAATCAAGAGCAGAAATAAGTAACTGAGAATGAAACAGCCTAGTTACATTAAGAATAACACACCACACAGACTACTCACTTACCCTAGAGTAAATCATTATCACAGAAAATCTTTACATTCATACGCAAGCAGGAGCACCTACTACTTCATGGTAACAGCCCAAGTGCACATTCATACCCTCTGGGAAATACCAGCCTTCCCTCAATGATAGGCTACCTGCTTTATACTACCAAACAGCTCATAACCCCATACCAGAGAGACAAAGCATTGTCAGTAACAACTAACTGTCCAAGAAGAAAGTGAAGATTTGAAATAAATGCCCACTCTTATCTAGTAACAGCTAGAAAGCTTAAGTCCTTAATGTTCCACAAAGGGTTCACTGCTTAAAGTTTACTGTCAAAAAGATAGAGGAAAGGGAAATAAAGGATGAGACAGGAAATTTGTAGGTGACCAGAGGGTAATCAAGAACCAAAACAGATTAGAGGGACTTCCAGTGGAAAAGAGTAGTCAAGTAGCAATGTAACAGCAAAAAGAAGTTCAATCCTAAAGAAGGTTAAGAATAAAAAATGGAAGGAAAATATCCAAATCTTTTATCTACTTTGTAGAATACTGAATTAACAGTTTTCACCTCGAGTAAGTGGGATAAAGGTGGACTTCAATCAAACCTTCAGTTGAAAGCACAACGAAGAGCAAGTACAATGCTAATAAAAAGAAAATAATTACGTTTATATAAATCACTAGTTTAAATGTATTCTTAAACATCCATGCTATACTAGTTACACCAATTCAGCAAGGACAACATAAATAGAAAAGCTGCAGCTTAACTAAAAGAATAAACTCAGTGAAATATAGTACATTATTCTACATTAATTTAGCAGTAAGGATTAAAAAGAAATATAACAGAGAAAGCAAACAATTCCTTATCTAATTGAAACTTATGCAATGGACAACAGAAACGCTGCATCTGTCAAGACTAAGACATTTAAGAAGATGGACTAAGGTGTGAACACATGTAGAACAACTTCTGCTTCCTTTTGTCAGCTGACACCTCTACCCCAAAGCAGGCCAGTTCAACCAAGCCACTGCTAATAAACCTACTCAGCAGTAAGGGGCTCTTGGGAACAATTACCTACGTTCTCAGTAAATCTTAATAACTGCATTTTGCATAAGATTTCCAAACGTAACAAATGTCCACAGGCGAGTAGGTTGCCTCATGAAAAAATAAAATCCCTCTTGCTTTTGTTCAAACTGCCTGTGTTCCTATGACTAACCGCCAGGCACATGTATGAAAAATAGCCACTGGGCTTTTTGGTCTGTGAAGGCAAGGAGTTTTGGCTGAGGCTAGTTAACAATCCTAATAGAGACTCCAGAAAGTGTCCCTCTGCCTTGGACCTCATCTGAAACTCTCCTTGGGGCACGGCTTTAGGGGAGCAGTCCTAGTCCCTAGAAAGCATGGCTAACACCTTCTAAACCTAAGAATTTTTTACAGGTACTCTTTGTAACAGTTTAACCAAATTTTAGGTCCACTGCTGAAGTCAATATAATGGGAAAGCTTTGTGAAAGTGTAGCAAAGTCCTAAGAGATAGAAGACTGTATAGTCTTGATCTTACCCTTCCAAAGCCTTAAAAATTCTCTTGCCTTCTCACTCTTTCCTCTTTGCCATGCATTCAGACTGAGAAACTCTTTCTACAGTCAGCATCCACAGATACATATAACATTCATAGAAGAAACTGCAACACTATTTTGAAGATCCTACCTCCACTCTCACACTTAATAAATAATCTCCAAAGGATTTTATCAACTGCTTAGCTTTTCATCATCTTCAAGACAAATTCAGCTAGCTTTGAAGTTTAAAAAACTTTATCTGTGACGTAAACTACATTGGCAATTTTGTGTTAAGGCAGTTAAGTATCAAACGGTTCATTCTAACTGTCCCCTGTAAGAGTTATTTTTAGAGAAAAGACAGTAATTTCCTATATCACATCACATAAATTCATAGGATGTCTGTTATGAGGAAAAAAAAAAAGTTCAATGACCCTCCACTATTTTCAGATATCATTCTTCAGCTAGCATTTGTGAGTAATGATAACCAATAATTTACACACCTTGTATCTTTGGCATACTTTAACATAAACCCAAGTGGATGTCAATGACATACAGACATCACAATACCAAATGCGCCTTACACAGTTTCAGCAATGATTTCTGAATATGGACAGCAATGAAATTAACAGAATAATATCTAACAAATGATATACTGGTGTTCAATGGTCTTTCCACAGAACAAGGCAGTTCAGTATCAGCAGATGGGGAGAAAAACTGTCAAAAAATCAACTCCATCTTTACATTCTCCACATATGTCATGGAAAAAGGAAAGAGGGAGAAAAAGATTTGATATAAATCCTTCTAAGAGTCTTGTCTTATTCCTTGTACAAGTAACTACATTCCTCTAACAAAAAAACTAGTATTTATTCTTTCTAAGATTTCTGCTTTAATGGGCTTCTCTCTTCTGAAAATCTGTCAGGTCCCTACAAGACAGTTAACAAATTTCACCAGAGGATGGCAGCCTATTGTTACCAATAGAAGGAAAAGTAATTCTAAAGAATAACTAACAAAGACTGTTACTGCACAGTAATAGCCCAGTAAACTTCACAAATACTGATTAAGCCAAGTAGCCTGAGTACTAAAGTACTATTTGAGTACTTCTAAAGACTGAGTTCTATGCCCTGCTCTACACCAGTAACTTGCCAAAGGATGAAATAACCTTATTTCTTCGGGTCTTCTCCCTTCCTCTTTCCCTAGTATCAACCTACTTAATGCAGTACTTTAAAACACAGCAATACAAAGAATCATGTAGAAGATACACAACATTAGCAGACAAATAACAACAAACTTAATATGATACTGAAAGTTTGAAGAATACAAAATACTATCAAATCGTGATTTTAACTTGTACCATCAGGCATGTCAAGGACACACCATGTAAATCAAAACGTACATTCAATAAAACAGGATTTCTTTCATATCCATACTGAAAAGCCAAACAAAAACAAGATTTTAAAGAATCAAACCACTTCAGTTTGAGATATGTTTGTTCTGCACACAAGACACCTAATGAAGAATAGTTCTGTAAAAATGCCTACACCATGCAACCCTCCATCTCCCATCACAAAATCCCATTCCACCTCATATCCTTAATGATATTAGTCCCAACGCAGTATCTTCTTTATTTCCTTCACAGCAATATATCCATAGGTTAGAAGTATGGGTTCAGAATCAACTACTTGGTTGTCTGCAGACTAGTGTATGAAACTCACAGATCATCTAGGTGCTTCCTCTTGCTGCTGAACAAGTTAAAGAAGGTGAAGAAGTGTTGATCCTTAGGAAAAAAGAGTTGTGAAATCATAAAAGCATAATGAAGTATGGGCTGGATGAGCAGACAGTGAAGTGGATGGCTGAACAACAGGGAGCAGAGGGTGGCTATCTAGTGAATTCTAGTTGGAGGCCAGTAACTAGTGGTATACCCCAGGGGCCAATACTGGCTCCAATTCTGTTCAACATCTTCATCAGTGATCCTTATGATAGGGCAGATTACTCTCAGCAAGTTCGCTGATGACACAAAAGTAGAAGGATCGGCTGATACGCCAGAGGATTGTGCTGCCATACTGAGCAACCTCGACAGGCTGGAGAAAGGGGCCAACAGGAACCTCATGCAGTTTGAAAAAGAGAAGTGCAAAGTCCTGTAGCTGGGGAGGAATAACCCCATGCACTGGTAAATGCTAGCCTAGCTGGAAAGCAGCTTTGCAGGACGCAAAGTGGACAAGTTCAATGTGAGCCAGCAACATGCCCTTGCGTCAAGAAGGCTAACAATATCCTGTGCCGCATTAGAAGGATAAGGACAATCTCTTCATTCCCTGTGTTGTTGTCATTAAGTTACTCCATGAACAAGGAGGCTACAGAAGCCTGGATTCCTATGGATTTGAGCCTTATAAATCTCAGGTTTTTCCAGCTTGTTTCTACCTCACACCAATATCTCAGCATATTCTCCTACAGCTACCACCTGTTTGGCTTCCAAGTGACAGAGCTAAAAGTATGCCAAGAGGTTAGTCAACATCTGTTTCGTCTTGCCACCTGGCTGCTTACTCTCAGAAGGAGAATTTATAACTGTCTTTTCCTCAGTTGCAGTACCAATTTGGAGCACTTTCCTCTATCCAGCTGCTATTTTTCACAAGTTTGTAGAAAGTACCTACACATTTCCCTCTATTCTGTGTGTCAAATTTGGTTATAATGGGCAATGAGGATCAAAAGATACTGGGTGAGATAAGTGACAAGGACAAAAAGTTTCCTTCCCTTAGGAAATCAAGAGATGAAAGTTTGGCTATTCTAACCATAGTAGAAACTTCCAGAAAGTTTCACATCAGCAAGCATTCCATCAAGAATTCCTGCACCAGCATTTCCCAAAAGTGAGGCAAATGCCCAAGACTAGACCAGGAGAAAAAAGTATATAAACTAAGATATGCAAGTTTTTAACCATTCATATTAGTTTGGTAAAGTGGTAAGATAGTTCAGCTACCTAAAAGAGGTTATGCTTATGAAATCTGATACAACTTCACTGCTACAAAACTTTTAACAAAATTTCAAAAAGCATTTACCTACATCCTAAGAAGTGATTTCTGCTTTTAAAGACAGCAATTACCACATTAAAATAAGTACCATACTTGTTCAACCATAGTTGGCTGTTTACTGATCTTATTATGTTTCTTTTCAAGTTTAAGTTAAATCTAGAGAGTTACATCTTTCAGAGCTTAGGTCTCTAGGTAATATCTTGATATTTACCACTAATAATGCTACAAGTAGTTGCATTCACTGAAATCTGTTGAAACAACTTCAAATATCTCAGAGAAGCCTGCCCCGTAAAGTTGAACAAAAACAAGAGGTCTCAACTTTACAAGCCTGACCTACGCCAATTTGTTCCCTCCATTCCTCAAAGTTTCTGGATATTTTCCCTTATTGCCTTGATTTAAAAAAAAAAAATTAAAAAAATCTACTTCACAAGTGTTTGTTTTTTTTAATGACAGACTAACAAGAAACAGAAAATTAGTAACATAAGCTTTTTTTCACAACAGTTTCAAAGAAAAGAAAAAAAATTCAAATGAAAATATTAGGAATACCACCAAACATCACTTCTCACTATTTCACAGTCTTAAGAGCAGATTGGTCATTAAAATATTGCACTATTTATCCAGAAAAACTAATGTATACCACAACAGACAAAATAAACATTAATTTTTCCATTGTATTTTGATCAGAATTTAACACTAGGATGACAATAAAAGCAATGGTAAACTAAAAATAATGAAATCATGATCTGAAGCCTATTTTTTTTCTCCTCTACATTTAGAATTTAAGGTTGTTTCTTGGGTATTTTTTGCCTCCTTTCTGGGGAGACTAGAGGTTTGAGAACAAAGCTGCTAATAGGAAACATATGGAAAAGCCCTGGAGTAAATGAAAATCTGACTCAAATTCCAAATGCCACGTATCACATACCACTGTCTAAAATTATCTGGTAAGATAAATCTAAGATTTACCCTGCATAGTCAATGAATCACCTGAGTTGGAAGACAGTTAAGTATATAAAATAAACAGAAAGACTTTCACAATATTTAAAATATTTCCAAAACTAATCAATGTTTTGAAACAAGGTGGGATGTTTCTCAAAGCTTGTGTTAGCCAATAAAAGATTAGCTCTAATGTAACATGCTGCCAACAGACTTGTTGCCGTTCTTCATATAAAATATGAACAGTTCTACTCAAATGAACAATGCAATTCTGGATTTAACCATTATGCTGCTATGATTGCAGTGGGAATACCACACAGCCAGGTTTTCCTATGCATGAACACTTTTTCTGTCTCAAATTCTTGTCCAGGAGAAATTTGAAGACTATACGATTTCTGGAATGGCAGCACTGTGGATGCAGTTTTGATGAGAATCCCACACATTTCCACACACAGCTAAGTCTTGCCACAAACTCCCTGTGCATAAGCAGTAAATTTAACAAGCCTGGATGCATTAGATTAGCCACATATATATAGACCATCTATGCATCTTGTGCAGTATGTTTCATATACCAGATTCATTATGTATGTACTACCCACCACCTATACAAAGGTTTCTATCAGAGTCAAGGGGAGCAATATTGAAATTAATATGCTCTCTTCACAATTACACTTGCAGTAACTGTTAAGGAGTTACCTTCTCTCATTATATTCGGAAGAAAGTTAAGCATGGAAAAAACCTCTAGTTGACTGGCTGCAAAAGGATGTAAAATTTCCTGAGAGACAGAGCAGGAGCAAGTCACCAACACAAGCATGCACTTGCCTCTTAATTGTTCAGTCTGTGTTATTTCCAAGTACTTTTTAGATATAAAGACCAATTAAAATATGTTCCATGCAGAAGCACTCTTCACAGAATACCTTAACTCCTTCCTTTCTCATTTGTGGAAAAGAAAATTGGCTTGCCATTCTAAAAGATAGTATTTTACCTAAATTTATATCCTATTTAGGCCACCTAGAAGAACATCCAGACACCGTACTATGCTTGTTCTGTCAGCTCTCTCTTATTCTATCTTCTTCCTATTCTACAGGATGAAAGAAAGAACAGACTGAATGAGTGACTCATGGGTCAATAATAGGCCCTAATTTTTTAGCCTGAAGAAAGTGCAGCCACTGACGTCTTAACCTGATGAGTAGATGCTCAGATTCAGAAAGTAATGTAATAACCTAGTATTCTGCAAGAATAATAAAAGCAACTGTCTACTCTTTTCTCCAGCAGCAGTGCTGTGACGCAGCATAATTATTACTTGCTCAATAAAAAATTAGTGTTTAATAGCTAGAAATTAATAATTTCATGAAAGCTTACTTAGCTTTTTGGAATGCATATTTTTCATTTATATTTTAAGCTAACAATTTCCATTTAGAAGTTACTCTCCTGTACATTATTATTTCCAGTATTTTCTATTTCCCTAAATACTAGATTTCACAAGACAAAGAACTTATTTAACTCCATTTATAAAATGACTAACATAGAAAAAGAAAGTCAAATAACTTTCAGAAATACAGAAGTAGTAAGTAAATATCAGTACAACAGCATAATACTTTGCCCCCATATTCCCTAACTGCGTAACACTGTCCTATAAGAACAACCACCACAATCTTGATGTAATATGATAAATTTTGAGACGAAAGAATCAGAGGACTTTTAGAAACTATGTTCCATGCAAACATCTGCCTAAATCGGGTAGTAAAGTTAATGGTTCTATATTCTACCTGACAAACGCTGCTCCTATATAGTAGCCTGTAAATTTGGCACATTTGATATGAAGATTAAGTCTGTTGTGATGCTATGCAGAAGAAAACATACCTGAAACCTCCATCTACCACTATCATAGTCAGACCCCATAAAGTACTTCCTTAAGCAACATTGCAAGAGATTCTTTATTTGTCATGTCAGGTTCACAGTTAAAAACTAGCATTTACTTATACAATATAGCAATAAACTTTTCAGAACACAAAACAGAGTAAGCTAGTATGAGGTCAATAGGCCACTATCTCTTCTCCTTGAGATCACAGTCAAGGTGAAATCTGTAGGATATTATGCATTGGTACTATAATCCCTTGGTATTTTGGCTCTTAGTCAAAAAAAAAAAAAAAAAAAAAAATTCTTGACCAAAAGGTCTTCCTGGAACAAACAATATTGCTGTTCAAAGCTAAATAAAGTGCATTCAGATTGAATTTCTAAAAGTCAAACCCACAATCTTTTATTTCAGAAAAGTAGAAACTAAGTCTGATCTAAAACCAATCTTCAACGTTCTTCTTACTGCTTCCACCTAGTAGACAGAAGGAAAAAAGTAGTTACTCTTTATAAAACCCTTGTATCATTATTTATGATAAAGCCATAAACACAAACACTAAAAAAACCAAAATGTTTCTTACCATACTAACTAAAAATCTTTGAGATGTTTTCCTTGAGTACGTTCCATTGGATCATACATACATAAGGCAATATTTCATTACTCTGTTTCAGGAATGCTTTGTCTTAGCGGTACCTGTGTATTATAGATGCATACTGCTGCTTCTTGTGCTTTGTGCTTAGAACAGAAAGGGTAACACATGCTTCCCACTTTAACAGTTCCCTCCCAAAATCAGAATGCACAGGAACCTGAGAGGAGGAGAAAATGTGAGCATGGAAAACACATCTGTTAGATGTGCAACTGCTTCATAAAGTAACTTTTCTGTTTTTCTAAAGAGTACCTTTCCCCTCAAACATTTCATTGTGGGTAAACCTAGTACTTAGTTCACCCATTAGCAGTTCTAAGTAATTACACTGTCATCTCTCTGTGACTGCTTTACCAACATACAGAGTTATTTAGAATTTTCAGCAATAAGCCCAGCGTTTGGCAAAGATGTGAAGGGAGTCTTGGACAGATGTCTTGCAGTCATATAGAATATTAACATTTTCAAGGCAGCTACTACTATTGGCTCATTGCTGATAGAGTTCAATCTAATCATTCAAAGCACTGGTTTCATGCCATCCCCTAAGACCCAATCAGAATTACTTTTTAAAAAATTTATTTTATAAAAAGAAAGCATTATGTATGTTTATATTTTGGCTACAAATAGTTGCAGGCATTACCTCCACTCTCAAGAAGTGACAGGACAAGGCAAGAATCAGGTGTCAGAAGCATGACATCGGGCAACAAGGACACTTGCTTAATTGCCATAGAAGATCTGTAACCAATGCCTAGATCAACTCATCCTCCCTGATGAAATACCCGCTAACATGAATGCTGTTTTAAGTGTGAACCATGTTCAAGTCCTCACCAGAAGAAGCTATAAGGCCTTTCAAAACTCTCAGAATGGCTAATGATAGAAGAAACAGAAGACTTCCTGCCACAGAGTGCTTGGATAAAATGAGACCCTGTCTCAGCTCTGCCAAGAAGCAGCTGTGACTCACAAATTATTCAAACAGTAGAGAAACACTTCAATTTGATTACTTGCCATAAACCAAATGACACATTTTATGTATCAGGCAGAATATAGGTGAATGGACAAGTCTCTCTCCCAAAACACAGTTAATATTAAAGAAAATCCAAACAAAATGGAGATAAAAATGGAGAGTAACTGAAGGAAATAAAGGGTACAGAGTTTATATCTTTCCTTATAAGAGAATATGCCAGGGTACAGATGAATGATGTGTAATAATACTTGATGTTTCTATGAAAGTTTCCAAGTCACAGATTCTGACTGCAGAAAAAATGTATTGCAGGCCATAAATGTAATGCTGGCTGTGATACCAGTATTACAAGGTCTTATGCTAAAATGAGAGGATTTATTCTTTAGAAGAAAGAGGGATAATAAAAACTAAGAACCAGTTTAAGGATGATCTCCAGTTTCCAGACTATTGGAGAGAGCTGAAAGGCTGCCTGGCAAAATCCTCTGCATCATAAGGCAGGACAGTTGTAAATATCTATTGCTCTGGAAATGTTCAAACGTATACATCTACCACAAAAAGAAACACATTCTATAGTCATTGTAAAAACAAGTAAGGACCTTCATTATTAAACACATTCAAAAGAATAAAGGGGAAGCACTTTCCATCACGTACAAAGGGAAAATTTCTGCTAATACAAAACATTTTCCTATGCATGATCATTCAGGAATTCTTTGGCAGATAACTTAGCTAACTACTCCTTATCCTTGCCTGAAAGTGCTTAAAGAAAAAAAAAAAAAAGCTTATTTTTTGGCTATAAACATATGATTTGCAGATGGATACAAACACGGTAACAATCTGAAGTTGCAGGCACATTTTCTAGTTCTTTTAACAAAAATGCATGAAGTCCATAGCTATGAATGAACAAAATAAGCTAATAAGGTACTAATATAAATTTTTAAGATAGGGTAGAATTCACATTATCTCTTTTAGGCATCTATCAGTTATCCACATCGAAGTTAGCAGTTCTGTTTGAAATAAATGAGTGCTTGCTTTTGAATAGACTCAAGGAATGAAGTTAAAGTGGATGCTAAGAATGCTCTCCCAGTGAGCAGCAAGTTTCTAGTCAACTTCACATATTAAGATGACAGTCCTCAGATTTTGCTGCCTTTTTTTTTTTTTTTAAAGACACAGGGATCATGCCTAAGCTGCAAAAGAACTGAAAGATACACTAATATTTTTTGAAAATTATAATTATAAAAAGAGTGTCATTTTATGCTATCTCAAATAACACTGAATAAACCATTACAGAAGGAATAAGGAAAAGTACAAAGGGTACTACTCTATTTGGACTTACCAGCTTGGATTGGTACTGTATTGCTCAAGGATCTTTGCACTCTACATTTAGCTGTATTACCCTTCTCACTTTCCTCCATTACAAAACACTGTATGTTCTTTTAGTTTTATTTATAATGTTTATTACTTCTATAAATGAGCGCAAGACACCTGTCATATACTATGATCATCTATATAATTTTACATAGGACACAAATCAGGCAAAATAAAGGCTACGTTAAAGTTTGAGGTCCAATTGCTAACGCTGCCTCAAGAAAATGAATGTACCTGTACCAGTAAACTATGGTTGCAAAAACAGGCAGACGCTTTGTGATGGTCTGACAAATTATAGTCAATGTCTCAAACATTCGTTAAAGAACTTTGGTGGAGAAAACGGCCTCTGTAAAAATGCTGGAGTTTTGTGAACAGGACAATGTGGCCGGAGGAGAGGGCCCCACGGAGCATGGGACTGCACTTCTCCAAAGTCACAATTCCTTATCTTAAGTGACCAGAAGGAGCACAGCATATATGCCTGGAGGAGGAGGCCCCACGGAAGATGGGACTGTGCTTCTATCTTAAGCGGTCATGCCAGCAGAAGAGAGGCAACTCTGCAATGAACACCCCCCCCAACAAAGCTCACCAACTGATTCCAGAGAACCCCAGGAATGGGTACTGCGCATGTCGAGACCATCGACTAACACACTATAAAAGAAGGGAGAATGAGTTCTCAGCGCGCGCCCTCCGGAACTGGATCTCTACACTGGCTGGAACAACGCTGGACCCAGGACTGGTGAAACCCTTTTCTTCTCTCTTTCTTTCTTTCTCTCTCTCTTTCTCTCTCTTTTCCTTCTCTCTTTTCCACAGTCCCTACACCTCATCCTTATAAACATAAACTGTTGACCAAGTCTGAGACTAGGTGTGGATCTAGCCATCCCTGGGGTCCTCTTTGAGAAGGAGTCCAGAAAGCAAGGGGGTCTGCTCTGAACCTCATGACTCAATGGGAGGGCTCTCCTTCTGATACATTTCATGTTCCTTTTTCCATTTCTTTTTCCACACCTTCCTTCTGTTCTCAAACAGCGGCTTAACGACATGTTGCAAGGTTCATATTGATAAGTTTACATGTACTTGGGCAAGGTTAGCTAGGCTGAATAAATGTTGATTGTTGTTTGAACTCCCCTGGTGTCGTTTCACCTTAATTCTGACAAAGGAAATCCACGAACCTGAGCTGCTCCAACTCTGGGACGTGACACACTTCCATTTTATATTGGTGTAATCACAGATATACAATCTCTGATTAAGCAGGCAATATCCCAGAACTCCACATGGGAGGAAAATTCAGCCCAAAGTCATCTATCCTGGAACAGCCAAAGTAGGCTGTATAAAAATGTAAAGTATAAAGCAAAGTATATTTGTTAAACCAACTATTCAATTACTAAAAATATAAATGTCACCTAACAACAGTGACTCTCCTCAGAAGAGATTTATAATTTCATGCAACAGTCCAGGGTATTTTAGAGTAACCACACACTATATGGTATAGATATTATTGCTTACATGAATTTTAAACTCATTTTATTATTCCAGTATCAATTGTCTATGATTACTTGTTATTGTGGTAGTAGAAGCTTTATATGATGAGGACTATTTAAATGCCTCTACTGTAGAAAGTAAAATCCATACATCAAAAAAAAGTAACCCCTCCCAATATAGTATTACAATCTTTGAAAGTTTCTGACACAGCAGTACATTCACAAAAAAGCTACAACCCTCCTCTTCTATTAGTCTTTCAAAGTCAATTATCCATTACTGCAAATTGATATTGTCATAGCAAAAAAACTTCACAACCACCATTCCATTCAAAAAGCTTGAGTATTACAAATTTGAACATGCCAAGAGGCTCGATACTTAGCTTTTGCTTTTGAAGCAAAACAAATTGCAATACAAATTGTTCATTGCACGTGTTCATGCACATGTTTAGCTGATCTACTGAAATCAGGGCTTCCTAATGTATTGCTTCTAGATGCATAGATGCTTCTAGTGTATTTGATGCTAAAAATTCAGTGTATTACTGTTCATTAGTAGCAGTTACTCAACAATTGCCTGTGGGATTATATTAACTGCCATGTTACAAGGTCAATAAGCTCTTGCTCTTTCTCCGTCATTTGTTCTACACCATGATCCGTCTTTGAGATACAAATGTAGGTGCATTTGTTAACTAGTAATACGCTTCAAAGGTGTGGGCTTTTGAAAAAACACAAGAAGTAGTTTAAAAATTTATAAGAAAAATGCAGAAATACAAAAAAGTAGAATGTGAGAAAAATTAAACAGTTTCAACAGGTAAGGAATGCTTAGGAAGAAGGGAGAACAAAAAGAGACGGGAGGTTATTCAACTCAGAATCAGCAAATCCATATAAGTAGAGAAGATGGAGAAGATACTGAGAAAAAAATCCTCCATATCCCACAGCATGGATGAGAGGGAAAGATATATTTATATTTCAGAACAACAATAAGCACCCAATGAATCCATCACAGGGCTTAGGATACCCACTAACTTACACTGCTTTCTAGAAAAAAATAGAAGACAACTTCTGGGTTTTTTTCATTCTTTTAGGACTGTATGGTCACCTGAAGAGCACATTCTTGAAATACAGCCATAAAACCTACACAAAAACATCTTTAATTTCCTCTTTAAATTCATGGTTGTAGCATGCACACTCAAGCTATAACAGACTGATAAAAATCAGCCAGCAACCCCAACGTGCCTTTGATTAGAAGAGTCAATGAAGAAAGTTAGTTCAGAGTACCATTTGATCACTATATGCAAAATCTACAGTCTAGCAAATCTTAGGAATTATTTTTCAAAAATACTTTTTGTAAACTCAACTGTTTTCAGTTGCTTAACATGTTCTTCCTAGTAGCTCCCAGCAAAACAAAGCAACACATATAAAACACGCTGCATAAGATGAGGGTTGCCAGAGTTTTGATCTTGTAATACCACCTACTAAATGGGAAACAAATAGAGACCACACAACAAGGTTCAGTGCAGAGGCAACAGTAAGCTCCGCACGTGGCATAGCTCTGTCTTCCTTTCCTTTTTTAAACAGATTGTGTCTTGTCTCAGCACTGCAACATTGTTGATGTGATTTGACGGCCCCTTTTCCACAACCTTTAAAAATGCATATTCCCACAGGGACATGCTCCTAGAACGACTTTCCACTGAGGAACGGAATAATATGAAGCCTGTAAGAGCTATTATTAACTGAGTGCTCTGGGCTCTGGCTGGGCTGGAGGCTCTGCAAGATCAAGCAATTCAGTTTCTTGATTTGCCGAGAGCTCTATACTTTGTTAACTGAATTTTCAGATTAGCTCTGGCACAGGATAAATAAATCCAGCAGCCACTACAGTCTTGATAATCGATTACTTTTGTTGATGACAAGCACAAATAAGTGCCTTTGCAGATCACGTATGAGACTCATACAGGCTGCAGGTGGTCTGCTGGCAGTGTTCGTGGACTGCCAGTTAAGACCTAGAAATTAGGATGCAAAGAGTTTCTGTGCCTACAATCTGACTTTGAAGTGCAGCCCAGTCTAGATGATACATGCCTAAGGCTCTTTCTTACTTCAGAAACCCACAGGCTTTGTGGGGAAGCAAATTACAACATTCAAACTTCCTCATTATATTTGATCATGCTTTCTCTTTTCTACTGTGCAATCATTTAGAGTAGCAAACTAACATCACCAATTCTTATCTAAAACACAGAATTCCTTCAAAGTTGTTAACGGAGGATTTTAAGATTTTGAGCTTGAGGCTTTTTCTCAGACATCTGATAGCAGGGCCAGACCTCAGCTGAAGAATTTTCTAATTCTAGCGAGATCATGCTTCCATGACAGTTCTCAGTTCCGACTTGCACATCTTAGCTTCATTTGATTTCCTTTAATCCTTCCTTTCTCTAGGCTTCATACGGACCATTATAAGTTGGGCGGGGGGGAGGAGTTGGGGGCAGAAACCCAAAGAAACCCAAAAATCTTTTACAGTAAAACAGTGAGTATAAGGATCAAGGCCAGTCCCCTTCACCTCAGTGCTACTGGTTAACTTCTTTACTCATTCCATGAATATTTTAGCTAAAATTTGGAAATTCCAATTTTTTTTAAATTGACTATTACTCAACTAGCTAAACAAACCTAAAATCACAAAATATTAGAACAGTCTCCACTCTTAAGTCTTCAGTTCAGAATCAAAGTTGAAAAAGCTAACAAGTCTCGTTAAGTTGAATGCAGTTAATGAAGATGGTAAGATTTCAAACATTTTAATTTACAGAAAGGATCCATCAAAGTTTGGCTTAAGAAAATAAATTAGTTTCAAGCCAACTCTGACTTCTAGCTTGATACACATCTCACTTAGCATCACAACTGCATAAATAAAATGATGAAAAAAATTTCACAAATTCAACAGTAAAAATAAGTGCTTATGAAACATTTTTTAAAAATAAAAACCAAAACACATTGAAAACTTAATAAATTTGTCACAGCCTGTGAAACAAGAAGTCTTACACAAATGACGTTAAATTTAATCCTCTCATTATCCTCCTTGTAAGGAAATTCCTACCACACCTCAAATGAAAAATAAGAGAAGATCAAACCATACAACTTGACCAAGATCACAAAGTATAGACTTGTTTGTATCCAAGATAGCTCATGCAACAAAAAAGAAACTGAGTCTTAATATAACCCACAGCTAGATCTGCATCATCTTCTGCAGCTAAATATGCTTTAAATCAAGAGCTTTGGTATAATTTTTCAAAAGGACTGACTCTTTTGCTCGGCCACCATGGATTTTTAAACGCATCATGAGATTTTAAGTCTCCTGATAGCTTAAGAGGATCTGGGTCACAATCAGTAGTAGAAAAAAATAGAGAAGTATCAGGTATGAAATTAAAATTCTGATTTGGTCCGATTTTTATGTTTAGAGAAAATAGTTTTAATTTTTGCATATGTTTTTAGTTAGAACTGTTAATATAACAGAGCTTCCAAAAATTTGCACCATGTTCTTTGTCTTGTGCTTAAAAATCCCAACTTTGTAGCAGCAAATAATGTTTTTACTAACTCGCATAACAAACTTGGTGGTTTTTTTTAATTTATCATTATGAATGTATTCAAATTGTTTTAAAAATCAATTATTTTTGTTGTTTAGTATTATAAGTTTAGTGGCACAATCCAGCTATCCAGCTATTTACAGTACTGTTAAAGGATTATGTAGTTTTAATTTTACTCTTTCAACTTCTTTCTTGTATTCTCTACGTAAATACATGACTGCTTTATTTTAGTTCCAGTATTGCCAACTCCTACAATATTATTTTGGTCGTGACTTCTGGTGCTTTTCTTTATATCCCAAATGTTAGAATCATGCATGATTTATCTTCTTAAACAATGTTCTTGTCCTCAGTGTTACAGAGGAAACTTGAAAAGGTCAAGCAAATCATCAGCTTCAGGAAGCTCAAAGACAAAAAAAGAAGTAAAACTTATTACTGCATTATTTTCTCAAATATGATAGCTCTAAGGCACTTATGCTTTTTGAAGAACCAGATTTTTCCTTGTGAATAGATTTTGAAATAATGTAATTATTTTACCAAATCAAAAGCATAATGAAATGCTTTTGATAAATCATACAATTAATCCAGAACAGTGTCTCACTTCAACAAAAAAATGTCCTTTTTCTCCATTTTTTGCATATATCACAGTTATTTAAGTGCCATTTAGCATCAAAAGCAGATAACCATGCCTTTTTTTCCTCCCTCTTAAAAGCTATGGAAAATATTTTTCTTCAGTAAAAAGGTTTATATGTCATGTCATACCTGTCTTTTTCATAGGAAGATTCATACTCTTTCTATACAACTTAGCAAAAACATGTTGGAAACTTACTGTGAATCCTGAACTACAACTTTAAAACAACACTGAGAAGTATACTATACCAACAGCACTGTACAGCACAACTACTTTGCAGGAAGGAAACAGGAAATATGGATTGTAGAGAGAAAAAAAGTATAAAATGGAAGATGTTCATAAGAGCTTTTCTATAGCACAACGCTTTCCCTCAATCTTGATAAGGTTAATTTTTTACTGTTTCTTAACTTCATCCTCCAGAGGACAAATCCCTTGCATAACTGAACCACTGTAGTTTAAACTGCACTACGAACTAACGACCTCTGTAGTATTTTTTTAAGTCTTACTCTCTCAATTTTTTTTTAATGGGAACTTAAAACACTGAAAGAATCTTGCAAATAATTTTGAAGTGATTTTAACAAAAGGAGAAACCACTTCATAGACTTATGGCACAGCATCTACAGTAACTGATGATGTGGCACAAAATTTTTTTTTTTTTTACTGGCAAATCAGAAGAGGGGCTAAGGCTATTATTTTGCTTTGCCTTCCCACAAGGCTCCTCACCACAAAATATGGCTTAGAGAGATCTTTTGTTCCTCCAGCTGTGTTAGACTATTTCTCAGATGATTTCACCAGCACAATAACTTGCTGCCCTCTACAACTTGAGCTTCACAGACTTCCAAAGAGTAAGTTTTCTTGGTAAGCAGGATTAAAATGAAACGATTGTGTTATTTTTGCAGTTAAGAGTGATTCATGCATGTTATATAATTTTTAGCTTTCAGCTAGTACTCTGTTTACAAATACAGTCACTAAACTTTGAGTTTATTACAGATGCTAGAGAATGCTTTTTAACATTTTCTATTTTCTTTCAACTTTGTAAGTATGCAGTGTATCATATTGTGTGCATCTGACTTGCTTATCCCATTATCAAGTTTCACCTGACATGTTTCTTTGTTTTAAAGCTAGTTAAGTTCTTTTCATGAAGAAGTGTTAGTACCTCAGTGCTTTGAGACATGACTTGCAAGCCTGGCAAGACAGTTACTATTCTACAAAAATGCACTCAATTACAGCCAATGTGTAAAAAGAATCCCCCCCAAATACCAGCTCCTCCCTCTCTCCATAAAACCAGCAAGAGACTTTGGTACCTATTACTTATCATTCCATCTGAAGTGATGATAGTTCTCTTCACATCGTCTACATGGCAAGTGAATCAATTCCATGAAGGCTAAAGTAAGCTTTTTCCTCAAACTGAGG
Source organism: Haliaeetus albicilla (assembly GCF_947461875.1). Classification (NCBI taxonomy): domain Eukaryota; kingdom Metazoa; phylum Chordata; class Aves; order Accipitriformes; family Accipitridae; genus Haliaeetus; species Haliaeetus albicilla. Next base: position 20,692,125 of record NC_091506.1, read on the forward strand.
AGGACTTTCCCAAGTTGTTCCTCCTGGTTTCTAAGGACTATTGTGGTACTGAGAACCAACATTATTAATTGTAAATTGTGATACCTAGCAGAAGTGCTGAGAGAAGAGAACGAGAAAGTGAACCTAAAGTTCTAGACTGAAACTGAGGAGGAGTAACAGGAATCAAAAGGAAACCAGAACATGAAATAGGCATGGGGTACAGATTGTTCAAGGACCTGTTCATGAAAAACAGAATCAAGTCACAGGATTTAGAGACAGATTTTCTGAGGTAGACACCACCAGGTCTGATCAGAATTTAGAAATATGGTAATAAGGTATTCTCCCAATACATACTGCCTGAAATCTGAAAACCAATTAATTCCTCCTGAAGTACAGTATTGCTTCTCAACCCAGCATCTACAAAGTTTATCAGCATAGTGCATTTATGCAATGCTTGTAGTGCAAGGCTGTTCTCTGTGTAGATATATTTCTGCTATTTACTTAATTAGCTCAGACATGTGATGATGCTGTAGGGATATGGAGACCCTTGCTTTGCTGAGGACCTACCTACAGTGGGGTTCCAAACAACTGACTCCATTCAAACCTGTTTTTAAGATTTTAACCAGTATGAAACTTAATTAAAGGAGCAAATACAAATGATACAAAGTTAGAAACGCAACTTAGACAATACCACAAATCATTTCACCCAGCCATTGTCACACACGGGCTGTGTGCAACACAGGAAGATCACGAGGATGTATTAAATTCCATAATTTTATTACTACTTTTTTCCTTAGGATTCTCTCATTCAATTTGTAGAATACATCATGCATTAGGCATCAATCACCACTATCAAGCATAGGAAATTGTAAGTCTCATCTCCTTTGTTACTGATTGCGTTTGGTAAAAAAATACTAAGAGCATCAAGAAAAGAAAGAGAGCCCCCTGATTAAGAAACATGAATGTCATTACAAAAATATCTGAGAATATCTGCTTTATTCTGCCTCAGGGTTCCCATACTATACTGAGCAAAGACTCTTAAAATTTTCCATGATTTATATGCTTTGACCTGCAATGTCACGTTTTGACTCATCTGTTGTTTAAGCTGAACAGCTTGACATAATTCACAACTAATTCTGCCAAATAATAGGGTTCTTCTGACTGCATAAAGTGCTCTAAAATGTTAGTCTGGCTCTCAGCATCAGAAATTTGACATGCAGAATTATTTGTCTTTCACAACATCAGTATTTCACCTCAGAAAGGTACTTTGAAGGTAAATTAGTTCATGTCTATAAAGAACATGTGATTACAGAAGCATAGGAAAACTATAAAGAAAACTTTTTATCAATGAAGATTTTTCATGATGTGCAGTACACTATGGTTGAATCGTATGTGATTTGATTAAATGATGGGAACAGAAAAATTAAATTTTCATCATTAATACATTGGACTGTCAGACATGTTTTGCAGAAAATACTAGAAAACCAACATAGAATGCCACAGAACATACAATCACCAATGCCATGTAAATTTCTATTTTACATAAAATACAATATTTCAAATTTATTTCACTGTTGTATTTATAGAAATAATCCTGCAATCACCTCACCTTAGTTGAGGATATATTTTTTTAACAAAAATAACTTTGTTTAAAAAAAGAATAGACACAAGCCATGGCTTCGATGCTTAGTAAGACTAGCAAACTTCTTCACAAGTGTAGTACAACATTAACTTGGGTTATTTAGAGATATGCTGGAATTCCACCCTTGAAGATTTTTCAAGGCTCACCCAGACGAAGTCTAGGCTGACGTAATTTACTGTTGGAGGTGGAAACACTTGGGAGCACCAGACTGGACTACGTGATCACCAAAAGTCCCTTCCAGACAACACTTCTATGATATTGACCATGCACCACCTGTGCAGTGTAAGTTCATAGTAAGAATAACTAATACATTTCCAAAAGTGTTTTCATCTTGACAGAGTTTAATAAGTCTATGTGTTTCCAAACATCTAAAGAAGAAATGTTGCTCAAGAATTCCATATGCACCCATTTAAAACTGACTTGTAAGGCTGATGCTTAACCCATTAGACTGGAAAGAATGCAACATCTCAAATGTCCAGTACAAACCCCAGACTATACCACTTTTTTATATAAAAGTCCTTTTGCAACTTCTCCATAGTAAATTAAAGTGAGAACGGAATGAAGGCTGGGATTTTCTTCTACTCCCAACTGTTACGGTATCTTTTGGTAACCAGCACAGCACAGGTAGAAAGCTGTTCATTGTTTGAAGTCAGACAAGAAAACTTACGCTTACCTCAAGGATGGTGTATTTGTTTATGGCTGTTTTCTTGGAAGATACAGATTAAAACTTGCTTTTGCTAATAATGTCACTGACAGTGTTGCCAAAAAAATGCATTATTCTACTTACTTTATATTCCTGCTTCTTAAAACTGAAACTTATATGTGATTTACTTTATGACTATCTAATAAACTTGTATTTCCTTCTTATCAACAGGATACAACATACAAATTTAAATATGGGGATTATGAGCCAGCTATCAATCATTCACCTCCTCTGGGCTGCTATGGTCTTTTGCCAATATGACGACTATGATTTTGAGGATGAGTATGATGAGGAGCCAGATCATCAGCATCCGTATTATTTTAATCCAAACACACAAGCTGAAGTTCCTCGCTTTCCTCTTCCAGTTGAGTGTGCCAGAGAATGCTTTTGTCCACCAGCTTTTCTGCTATCAATGTACTGTGATCATCGTAAACTTAAGACAATACCAAATATCCCTCATCATGTCCAACAACTTTATCTGCAAAACAATGATATTGAAGCTGTGCCTGCAGGACCATTCACTAATGTTACCTTCTTAAGAGAAATTAACCTCAGCCACAACAAAATTAAATTTCATATGATTGACCATGGTGTTTTTGCCAAACTTTCAAACTTAGTGCAACTCCATTTACAACATAATGAATTAGAAGAATTTCCATTCCCACTCCCCAGCTCTCTAGAGAGACTCCTCCTTGGTTTCAATAAGATTTCTCGGTTATCTGGAAATGCATTGGAAGGATTACCCAACATAACCATGCTTGACCTTTGCAATAACTTTCTTGACGACTCAGTACTCAAAGGAAAACCCTTTTCAAACATGAAAAATTTAATGCAGCTCAACTTATGCAACAACAAATTACAGACTATGCCTCCTGATCTACCATCATCACTTATGTATCTCTCTCTTGAAAATAACTCAATTTCTCATATTCCAGAAAACTATTTCAAGAGACTTCCAAAAATCATTGCTCTAAGAATGTCCCACAATAACCTGCAGAACATTCCACACAACACCTTTAATCTACCCAACCTTCTAGAACTTAATCTTGGACATAACAAATTGAAACAAGTATTCTATATTCCAAGAAGTTTGCAGCATTTGTATATTGAAGACAATGACATTGAAAGTATGTTGATGGTTGCAATTCTTTAAAAGCAAAAAACTCAGTGGATTTTGGCATTGGTTGTGGGAGGGGGGTGAGTTCGGTGTATTTTCCTTACCATCCAGAAAGAACTTTTAGCCTACATCAAAAGAAACTATCAGAAACGTCTCTTCTGTTGTGTCCTTGAAACCAAGGACCTGCCACCTTACAGCTGCTCAGTTAGGTCATGTATAAACCAAACACAGAATCCAGCCGTCGTCCAAATTTTGCACATTGTTCAAGAGATACTCTGATGTCCTTCTTTGCAGAGTGGTGAGCTTGAGCTATTAGCAGTTAATGTGGCACTGACTCAGAGTTCATACACGCTGTACTTCTCCAGAGCATATGCAGCCATGTAGCTTTTGATCAGCTTACAGTGCAGGAAGAATATCATCCTATCTTCTTCAAGATGCTGTGTATACACATCCTCCATCAGTTAAAACCAAATCAGTGAAATTAGAAAGGATTTAATTTTTGCACCTTACCCCTAATTTGCAATTTTTGGTAAAAGTTAATACCAGTTTTTCATATAACGAGCTAAAACCTTTTGAAAATTGCTTCTGATTTTGATAAAACTGATAAAAACATACAGAGAAAAGGCATTATGAAAATATTCCATTCACCTAAAATAGTAATGACGTGGTAGTCATATTTATTTTTTGCTTTACCCCACAACCTCATACTTTGCAAACCCCAGAATTGTTGCACTGTCATTTACAAAACCAATTTAAAACACAGGGAAGGGTTATATTAATATGTGCACTGCAAAAATATTTTCCATTTTAAATTTCAAAACGTAAGTTTCACTTTTGCAATAGGTCTTAAATACAACTGTTTTCTGTATTTTAATTAATATTTTTCTCTCTCTTACAGTCATAAATGTTACTTTGATGTGTCCATCTATTGATCCAATGAACACCAACCAATTAACCTATATACGGGTGGACCAAAATAAGCTTACAATTCCAATAAGCACATATGCATTCTTTTGTTTCCCTCACATTCGAACCATTTATTATGGTGAACAAAATGTTAATGTCAACAAGTCAACTCAGCTAAGAATACCAGTATTTCGACGATTTTTATCACCAGAAGAATACGACGAAGCAGAAGACGATCATGAAACTGAAGAAGATCATGAAGCAGACCACTACTTTCATCCTTACTTTCAGTGAAGTAATCATTGTTACATGGGAACTTTTCCTTAGTTGCAGGGTATTCATATCCATTTTAGAACAGCTGGATAGTTTGGGATCTTTAATATATATCTATAAAGTGGAGATAGGATTTTAGTGTAGGAAAATGTCCCATTATTGATGTAGTAAAAACCATAATACTAGGAGCAAAGAGCACTCACCTCAGCACTAGAAAGCAGTCTGATATATAACCTGGATTGATGATAGACTCATCCTTGGGTGGGCAGCCTAAGCTGAAGAAAATTGACCTGAAAAAGCTTCTATGTTCTAAAGTGATCCAACTTGCAAAATTACTATAATACAAATCAATGTCATGCTCAACAGGAACAAGTGGATAAGACCAAAAAAAAAATCCATCCAGCTATACTTCCTACTGACAGCAGTAGAAAATAGACACACTAGAGAAAAGAACAGGAGGGTAAAATCACAAAATTACTTCCACAAAGTTCCTCCACATTCTCCAGGAATACAGATGTTTCTTCTTCCAATTTCTAATTGGACACAAAACCCACAAACTTTCAGTTTCAAATCTTCCTCATATTATGTTTGCAGTGTCCTGCCAAGGTGTATTACAATATTTACTTCTCAGCTTGCACCTCAACTATCACAACTCTCTCAAAGAAGACTTTAGCTGATGAGCAATATAGGCAATAAATGACCTTTTACCAAAGGTCTCATGATCTAGGGAAAAGGATGTGCATTAATATAACAGAAGTATAGTACTAACATTTTACCTATGCTTTAGTCCGTGTTATTTTAGAAGGCACCTAAAAATGTAATGTAATCTTTTTATTAGACTTGTTCATCAAGTAGAACAGGTAGAAATAGTAGCATCCCAGGTTTTTTAAATTATTAATTTAGACTATCCCTCTGCATAACTAATAGCAATTAGCTATATTCTGCTTCAAAGTAGAAAAAAATGCTTTACGCAATATACTATTTGAGCTATGCAAAGCTTTTATTGTGTCTTCTATGCCTAGAAACAGATCCAAATAACTACAGGGTAAGATAATGTTATAGGGCACTTTACTGCTTTTGTTTTATTTAAATTCTTTATTTTTCAGCCTTTTTTTCCCAATAAAATCTTTGTTAGCAGTGACGAAGAATCATCATTTTCAATAAGAAAAACAAATGAATGCAAGAAATAGAGCCATACATCATGCTACCATTTTTACATTATACTTTAAGTGTAGGAAAACTAAAAAGGCTATATAAAATTATGTGAGCAACTTTGTATTAGAATTTCTAAAAAGTTTCAGACAGGTTTAGTTTTCTGTCTTATAATTTCACTTATTTTTTTGAAGCCCATCTTAGTATATTTTGGTTTCTGATGCAACAACTAAAATATTAACAAAATGAAAATACTTAATGATGCTTTTTGTTACTTGAAAGAAATTCCTCATAAGCCCATGAATATAACCTTTAAGAACATACATAGTCTTTAAGAACAACTGGTTATAAAAATTTGTGGAAACAAAATTTATGATATCATTATTAAGCTGTGGGTCTCAAGTCAACTAACTCAAAAAATCTATTTTTTCTCTCCTTCCCCTTTTTCCTATCTACTTTCTGAACAGATCTAATATTCATGGTAAAGTATTTTATGGTCTCGCCACAAATGTACAGCTCTGCAGAATTTATCTTCCTCCTTTTAAAAAAAAAAGTTTATTGACATTTACGAACCTCAAGTACCTCTGGCTTCATGAAGGAGGAATATATGTATCTATTCATTACTTTATTTAAATACTCTTTATCAAATTATATACACATAAATTTAAATATCTATAACTTTATGGGTTTACTAATAAAAACATACAGCATATTAACCGTAGGGAACCTTTATAACTTTTAATCTACTTCAGATTTTAAGTGTAAGTGAATAGTGCACAAAATGCAAAACTAAATACAGGCTTTTTTAAAAGGCTTTCTTAGCTTAAAGAGGAACACTATTCAAATACAGTATGAGTATTGTATCTTTTACCACAAACTTTCTGTTTTTTAAAAAATACATATGAAGCAAAGCTTAGCTTTAAAGTAAAATTAAAGACTGACTTTGTAGCAACTAGTTATATACATTTCTTAGAGTTTATCAGTTTGCCTTTAATTATTGAAAACTTTAGAGCTGTCTTATTACATTAAACTCATTCAGATGGAACATGAGAATTGTATTACAACTAGAAGCATTGTAACTCACTTTTCATTCAATTAACATTATTGTATCTCATTTGTGGCAAATACAATGCTATTCTTTTAAAAAGATTTTACGGTGGTCAGGGAACTAAAGACTTGCTAGCCTTATGTCTGTATCAGAGAAATGAGAAGTTATAATAAAGCACAGAATTAATGGATACCTAGATAAATACAATTTGCTCTGGTAAGACTGGGCATGGCTTCTGTAAAAGCCATGATGTTTTTAACTTGCAAATCTCTTGGAGTTCTCTGAAGGAATTATGAAGGATGTGGAAAAGGGAGATCCTGGTCCACACAGCCTACAAAAATTTCTGAAAGGTTTTTAAGGAAATTAAGCTGCCGCATAGGTGCCAGCATGGACAAAATCAAATAAAATGTAAGAAACAGCATAAGAATAAATGGTCAGTTCTTGCTGTGGAGGGAGCCCACTGGTGGGAGTTTTGCAAAGGGCCTGTGCTTGAATTTATTGAATTTAATATACTTGCAAAAGATAGACAAATTGGGCTGAGAAGTGAGATGACAACAAAGATTGCTAAGCCCCAATGAAGAATGACTGCAGAAGGACCTCAGTATGCTAACATAGGCAATGAAATTCAACATTGTTAAATGAAAAGGGATATGCATGGAAAAGATGATACTACCCTCACATAAAAACTAATGAAGCATGACCTCACCACCACCACTTGGGAGCAAGACTCAGAAGTAGTAACAGGCAGTTCAGTGAAAACACTTGCTTAGCACCTAATAGCAGTAAAAAGAAAACTCAAATGTAGAGAGTAACTACAGAAATAGAAAACAAGAGACATCATGATGCTGCTATAAATTTATGGCTCACCCAGATACTAAACACACTATTGCTTTCTGAGCCTTTCAGGTAGTTATAATCTCTACATATGGCATAATTAGAAAAGGATCAGGGAAAGGTAATCAGGTCACCAAAGGTAAGGAATGGCTTCTATATAAGCAACACTGAGTAGGCTCGAACTCCCCAGTTCAGAAAAGAGATCGCTAAGGGGAGATATAGGAGATACCCACAAAATTAAAGTGTTGCATAGACAGCATGGGTCCGGGGATCAACTGCTCCAGAACAAGAGCAAGGAGCCATCAAATGAAGCTAGTATGTACCAGGTACAAACTAGACAAACAAACAAAAGTTTGTAAGCAATGAGTAGTCAGCTCAATAAACCGCACACCTGAGAATACAGCGGATGCAGCAGCAATTTTATATGTGGTTTCAAAGGAAGACTGGATAAGGAATTGTATTTCTTGGAAGAGATCATTATAGGTTGTTAGACAAAGGACAGTAGGCAGAAAAGTGCTGAGCTGAAAATAGCTGGAGAATGGAAGAATATTTGGAGACAAGATGAGACAAGAATCATACATGCTTGTCCTATTCTCAGTCTTCCAAAGGCATATGCTTACGGCCATTGTCAGAGACGGGATATTGTACACTAACCTTTATTTTTAATTCCACACTCAGTTCTATGTTCTCACTGTCCTTGACTGTGGTAACATGCTGGTAGTGCTCTCCACTACTAGTAAACATTTGTTGCCTTGATATAGTTGAATTTTAAACTTTTTTTAAAGCACTACCAACCATGGTTATATGCCAAGGTATATTCTAGCTCATTAAATTTGGGAACAGCACATCTACAATGTTGCAGTGTTCTGTAGCAGACACCCCTACTGATTCAAGTACACAAAGCAGCTTAGCCATATAAGTGTGGAGCTCTGTATAAACCAAATTATATTACTATACAACCACATAGATTTTTAGTATCAAAGCATATTTGCTTCATGTTTGCTCTAGTACTTATTTTCAGAATATTCTATAGTCTTTTTAAGCAGGAAATAGATTCACAAACTAAAAATTAAACATGCATTAAAATGCTACCTATTTTATCAGTAGCAGCAAAACTTAACAAGCATTAAACAGCTTCATTACTTTATTTACAGCAGTCAGTAAATACAGAAACAAAGCTTGATCTGGTTTAGAACACCGTGTCTGCATTAGCAATGAAGGTGAAGCACTAGGGTGGATCAGTGGAGCAAAATACTTGTGATGAGACCCACTTGCTGTATTTTGAGGGAGAGGAGCTTTACTTCAGACTGGCCCTAGCCACTAATTAAAATCCATTAGCAGCTGCAGCACATCAGGTGCACCCCTGAATACATACATCTTCTGGTTTGTCACATCCAAAAAGAATAGTCCACATACTTCAAAGAGCACTGTGATGTGAATCAAGGTGCAGTAAATTGGGGTTATCAGGAGATTCATTTCAAAAATGTGTTCCTAATCCTAATTAAAACACTAACAGAAACATAACCAGAAACACAGCAACTGAGAAAAATGAAATATCAGTTCTACTTTCAGCTTTGGACAAACTATTCTGAAAACACATCTTTTCCAAGTCTTATCTGTGTAAAGAAGGATGGAACCTTCTTAACTCTAAGCTAAGCTAAATATTATCAGCATTATTGAGAGTGCATAATAATTAGCAAGGTTGTATTAGCGCACTATAGAACATTTTGATACCCATGTAAACCTATAGGGAAAAGCCTCACAGATCTGTGGAAAATATTCAGTTATGACTAAACATTAATGCACAAAATTAAATCTCTCAAAACTACAACAAAAGTGACGAACTTTTTTTTCCACAAAATCTATAACATAAGAGGTTATTGTAAAAATCAAAATAAAGAAAGAGAAATAACAGTAGTTTAATCCAACTGTCTATGTTTCTTTCTTTAACCTCAAAACAGTGGGAATGTATTTTGCCTTTTTTCCATTTTTTGTTGTTGATGGTATTTAATACTTTTAAGGCTTACTTTGAGATTTTTACTTCAGTATTCTGATAGTAAAAGTTACATGGATTAGGAAAGAAACTCCTATATAGAAAACAGATGGTTTACATTTCAAGTTTTCTGACTTCTTTGAACATATTCACATTCCACTGTTACAATATGAATCAATTTCCTTCTTTGTTTCCCAATTTGATCATTGCAAGCAATAAACATAGGAATTTCCTACCTGAAAAACGCGGAAAGAAAACATACTATTTTGACAAAAAAACTACACACTGAAAGAGATTTTGCAATCATTGTCCAAAACTACTGCAAGAGTATGAACTTTTCAGGTGTAAACCAAATTGTGTATACACTATTGGAAGTTATGGAACTCCACAAATACACACATTTATCACATAATGTTATAAACTATTTTGCCCCAAATTTACATTTCTAACAACCTAATTTAAAAACAAAATAAATAATACCTTAATCTTGTAATTCATTGCATAAATTCATCATCTACAGAGAAAAAAATAAATCAACCTTCCCCTATTATAAAGTACAACACAAGGAAAAAATAGATAAATATGAAGATTAGCCATAAACACAGAGAGTAAAGTAGATGCTATGAATAACATAAGGAAGAGATGACAGGAACATAGAAGTAAAATACATATAAGGCCAATAAGTCTTGGAACCCTGATGCTAGTGTCCCTGTAGACATAGTAATGACTCTCAACAAATGACAATATCGTTATAAAGAAGTAATGTCAGTTCAGGAAGGAATTCTAAGAAATTTTAATAAATTGAACTATGTTGATTTTTGATTCAGGATATAACTGATGATATATAGGCAAAGTTCAAGAGAACCTATGTTCAACAGAGAAATCTGGGTAAATAGCAGACAGTACTATTCCTCTAGTTACCATTTGTATTTTTTAACTGCAGTTTGATTTCTGTTTACTATTCTGCATGATTTTTAAAATGTGCTTCATCCATTTATAACAGTAACTGATACAAGGAGTCTCTTTCTTTTCCAGAAATGCAAGGAATAAAGGTAATGTCTTCAGCTTTAAAAAATTCTGATTATAAATCAGAAACATATGGAAGGATGTTCATACAATCACAAGGTCATTTTGCAGCTGGTGGACCTAACAGTGACCTAAACTTAATCTAATTCACTGAGCCTTGGAAATAATTGCAACTTTTCATAAAAATACTCCAGGTGTTTACATATAACTATTTAATCTCTGTTACTTTTTTGGTCATTTTGAATCTTTAGGAATGTTCTAAGTTTTCTCTGTAAGACATGATGACCATTTATTTTACATTTAATACCACCTCTGAACCCTCCTCCATCCCTCAAGGATGCTGAATTGGAATATACTTTGCTTAATATTACACAACAACTCTTCTACAGTATCACCTTCAGTCCTATTTCTGTGCATTGCTCAAGAACAAACCAGGAGACTGCTTCCTCCCCTTTGGGTACTCTGGCTTTTTGCTCCCAGAATGAATGCAGCCCCAGCATTAGCACAGACATTAAACTGCCTTAAAAATATTTTTACACCCCTGTATCAGGATCTCAACAAAAAGCAGAAGGAGATGCAGGAGTCAGAGGTTCCATATCACACATAGATGCAGCAGTCAAAACATGCAGTTGTACCATCAAAGAGACGAAAATAATTTTAGAAGGTAAAATTAATCAGGCCACACAATCAGTCAAGAAGAAAAGGCCTGTATTTTAAAAGAAGAAAATAATGTAGTGAACAATCCAGAATACTCAAGTTATAGGTTAAAAAAAGACAAAACTAAAAGGCAAACACTGAGTTCAGTTTTAACATCACTTCATGCTTTTGCTCTCTTTAACAGTAAATCCATGTTTCACTGCTTGCCGTTTATTTTGAACACATTATCAAGCTGGTTCAATAGCTACCTTTTACTTTGTAAAACCTTTTCTATTATAATTATTCCAATCCAAAGCAGCTGGTCAACATTTAAAGTGTTTAATCACACTTCATACAAAAGATACGCTAAGGAATATTGAACATGTTACCTTCCACATGGAGCAAAAAAATCACATACAAGAGAAAACTCAGCATTCTGGGTCTATAAATGCCCAGAAGTCATTAAAAGCTTTCCTCATTTGTCCCCATCTCGTTCTGTCAGAGACATATTCCTAGCCAAGAGAAGACACTAATGAACATTCTGTATAAGTGATTTTCAATGTTCATCAGGCATAAGTAAGCTAAGCAACAATCCATACTTCTTTCTTCCAAGAACACTTAAAAACAATAATGCCCAGAAACTACAGAACTTGCCAATATTGTCCTTTAGAGACTATGATACAAGATGAAAGCCAAGGTCTTTAAGCAGCTGCAAAAATACACTTTCTTTGCCTAAATATAGAACAAACCTGAGTATTTACAATTTTTTTAAAATCTCAGCTTTTGTTTATTTCATAAGGAATATATTGGCAGCAACCTTACAGCACTCTCCCTAGTGCTGCCTCATAGCCCTCTTAACCCATGCACCCCAGAGATAAGGCCTCCCCCTCCTTCCCCCCATTTTTCTTCCTCTTCCTAGTGTTCTGACTCCCATTACACAATCACAAGTCTTTATAATGGCAGTGCCAGTCCCTGCATCCACTTAATTCCTACAGGCACCCTGGGGAAGTAATTTCCAACCAACCTTACAGAGAGGAAAGGCTACCCCCGTCTGGTAATCTGGCTCTTTTTAGGTCCATCAGTTCTTCAGTGCCTTGCAGGGGTTTACCAGGAACAAGACATAAGTGTCTCACATGGAGAATTATCAGCAACCAGCCCTCAGTACCATTGTAAAACACATTACCACATTTCAAAGCAACGCTACAAGTAGTACAGAAGAGTGCTCTCCTATCATTTTTGTACCAAGCTACTGAGGATTAAGTAAAAAGTGCTAAATACTAACATGGTAAAAAGGTAATTAACATGCTAGCACACCTGTGAGAACTGTTTTTTGCTGAAACCCACAGAAAATAAAGAGAATTGCCCTCCAATTTAAATTGGTGTCATTTTCTCTGGCAACAAAAAATGGATAAGAACTGCTCGTGGCAGCTTTTGCAGTCTGCACCTGCGTGATTACTTTTTAAGGAAAACTTTGGTTTCTTTTTTGATCTGTCTTTTGAAGTGTTAGTAGAAAGGTGAGAACAGAAATGAACTAGTCATACTGAAGCTCTGAGCAGGGCAGAATGTATGAGGCCACTTCAAGTACAAGATAAATAGACTGAGCTGGACACCAGCCAGTTCAAATAATTCACAAAACCCGATTGTCTGCCTGCAAAACAAGACCTTTCCTCAGTTCCTCTAGGATATTTTCAGCTTGATTTTTTGCTTTATCTGCTCTTGACATATAAACAGTTCTAAATGCTAGATTCCTTCCTAGATGCTGAAGAAGATTTAATCAGCAACACATACAGTTTGGATAGTTACCTTCATTTTTGTCTTGCTCTCCCATACCTTTCCTACATCTGCCATCCATACCCATTCAACTTCTCTCTTTTTCTCTTCTAAAAGCCTTTTATTCTTCATTGTCTAACCTGCTGGAAGGCAACACTGGGGAACAATTTTACATGTACTCTGTATGCAACCCTTTTCCCTTAAAGCTAAGTTTTTCCGAAAGCAGAATCCAGAGAGCAAGTGTCCCTTGTTAGACCAACTTGGATTCCCTCTGCCAGAAGTAAATAAGTGTTATACTTCATTTACACCTTCAGCTACATTTCATATCCTTACAAAATTGTAGGGAAATTACTACAATTCAAATTTAAGCCAGGATTCAGTTTCAGGACAATTAGTAAAATAACCATTTTAAATGCCTAACATTTCAGGTAAAAGTATTTTGTGGGGAAATCAGTCAGCGAAAATGAGATATCATGGGTTAAAAAAAAAAAAAAGGCACATCTGACAAATCAGAAAGCATACCATGAACACATTATCAAGGCTTTCTTCAAAACCTGGAGCTCAATTAGTTAGCAACAGACCTTGTTTAGGTATTCAGAAAAGAAACAACTGAGTACATTGATGCTTGTAACCAGATACCTATATATCAAACTTCTAAGCACTAACAATACCTAGAAAGCACACTCTGCTTGCTAGAGTGAATACTTCCCATCAGCTTCCCTATTGCCAATGCATATGAACCACATTTTCATTTCAGATGATTTGGATATTGTGGTTATTTAAAGTCATTTTGAGCAAGAATAAAGCAGCATTGCTGCTGAAAGAAGCAATACTATCCCTTCCTTGTTTGCAGTCACTTGTACCATCCCCTTCCTTGTGCCGATATGAACATCTGTTATATGTTCAGATAAAAACAATTTTTATCTGAAATTATTTGTTGATACTTTTTCTTCTTCATGGCACAAGGGATGACAAGCAGATAAAATACAGGACAGGACTACTACTTTATGTGGCACTGACAGTTTAAAGTGACAGTAAAACTACACTGTAAGGTAAACCTTGATGACATCATGCCAAAGTAATTACTTAACATATCACTCCTCAAATGTATTTGTAAGTGTTCGTGAGTTTCTTATAAGTGCGTGGATAACAACCGTGAGTACACGTTAGACATTTCCATGGTAAGCATACCACTGAAATCATGACCCTGATGAACACAGACTTTTGACAATGTTTTCTGCAGAACCTGTTACTAAAGTCTTCTAGCTTGACAAAGCCTCTTCTCTTCTTGCAGATCAAAACAAGCAAGAGCCTTCTTGCATGAAGACTTCCTAAATTTTCAAGGCCTCATTTATCTAGTAATTTTCCCTCATTTTTAAAATTGCCATATATACAGAAAAAAATAAGCTATTCCCAAGATATTCCATGTACATAGCTGTGAAATCTAGGATTTCAGTACCTACAAAATAAATTCTCATAAGAATACAACAAATGTATTTAATATTTTATATCATGCTTTCAGCTTCAATACTTAATACTTTTCCCTTAGAACATTTACCCTTTGATTACATTGAAGCATTGGAAAAACATGGATGCCCCAGAGCCAAATGAAATCTTAACCTGGATGTTTGTGGGGCGGGGCGGCAGCTGGAAAGAGGTAGGTACAAAGCAGAGCTGCTGTAAGTACTTCTGAAACATGCATGAAACCATGAGGGATGGTAAGATGGCATTGACACTGCAACTTTTTTGTCCCTTTCCTCAGCAAATCCACCCCTTCAATCACACACAGTACTCCTGACTGAAAGTTCCTATGTACTGCAGTAGAAAACACCTTAACAACCTAGCCATTTCAAAACTTCGGTTGTTCTTATTGTTCCAGCAGAACAGCAACCAATGTAATTCAGAGTCCAATTTCCATTACTATTGAGCCTCTTCCCTTAACATTTCAGTTATATACAAACGGCAAAATCATTATCCTAGAGAAAGCTCCAAGTCCAGATTGTGACACTGTTTAATTTGCATACAAGCTAAACTAAAAACATTTTTATAAAATCCTAATGAGTTCAGTAAGTGGCAACTGATTATAAACTGGAAAAAGTTTAGAGAGCAAATGGCTGTAGCCACTCTCCAATTTGCAGATTTACTACAGACATCTGGTTTCTAAACAAGGCAGCACTCACAAGAAAACTTAACCAAATAGGTTCACTGTTTATCCCCAGCATTATTCTAGCTGACAGTGCTATCTAGAAAAAAGAAAAAGTATGAATATGAAAGAGAAATGTAAATCTGAATATACTCCCAATAGATTTTATTGCTACATACTTTTTAAAGACTCAAAAAAGCTACTTTGTAAACTTTCAAGTTGGTCATCTGGCTCCCATTTGTACTGACTGCCAAAAATACATAATGAGGAAAAGTATGGGGGAGGAAGAAATGCATTAGAAATCCAGAAAACTACTGCTTGTAGTTCAGATGAAAACTCTACACCTGGACAGTGTTTACTAAGTTATCTACACAACTGACACAGAACTTTACTCAAAACAAGTATTTATTGTGAAACCAATTTTTCAATAAATTGTCTAACAAGTCACTCAATGAAGCATTTAGACATGAATTAATTGTCTGAAAATCTCAACACACACACACAAAGTTCTAAAAAGTATTTTTTCTTTCCAGAACCATTCAGACTGAAAAGTTTCCATTTCATACTTAGGTGAAACTTCTCTAAACATATACAACTTGTAACGAAACATTTTATTACTCATAAAATGTGACTAATATAGTATACGTATGTTTTGGCTCTACCTCTGTCTCAGTCAGAAAGCAGCTGCTTTGTCTCTTAGCTAAACCATTACACAAAATGGATAACACATGCCTTGTTATAGACCTCTAGTTGCACAATTATTATTTGATTTACAGAAAAAGCCTTAGCAATTTTAAAGAGTAAATCGTCACAAAGCAGAAGGCTACCATTTTAACAAGTAATATCAGAAGTAGGATGAGCTAGACAGACTTAACATTTACAAACGTTATTCAAAGTACAACCCCCCTGCTCCAGGATATTACCTCTTACCCTAGGGAAAGAATGCTGGCAAAGGATTTTTTACCCCATGGAAAGCACTTTTAAGACTGTCAAACTTTGAGAGGGTATTCATTTCAACAATTTGGATGTAATTCATAACTTTAGCCTTTTATCAATCTACTTTAGGTTAACCTATAGATAAGAATATCTGGTTTTATGACAATCACAGAAGAACTTTGGATCTGCTAAAACGGTAGGTGGACTTTTTTCCTATATTAACCTAAAGCTTAAATAAAACACTTAATTACAGTAAACAGGAAAAAATGCAGTGTAAAGATTTATTTTAAAAAGTATTGCATGTGTATTTAAAATGTTTTAAAGATTATGTTTGTAGCCTCCTCCCCCTGCCTGAAAAGTGTACAACCTGTAAAATATTGAGGGGGTGCTATCTTCTCTTGTTTACTTTCAAATGTAAAGACAAAGACAATGAGAGTTTACTGTTATAGAGCATTTAGGTCTGAAAACCATTATTTTGACAACCAAGAAAAATGCATTTGAATCTCTCTCGTTTTAATTAGTTCAGCCACATACATGCCAAATGTTTCATAAAATGCTTTACAAAATCCTCTTGCTGTTAACAAAAATAACACACTGGGAAACAAGCAAATGCAATTAAGAAAATATTTTCCTTATTAGTTGGAAAATGTTGTTTATTATTTCCCAGTTTCTTTTCCTGTTAAGAAAAGTTTTTATAATGCTAGAGTCTAATTAAAGGATATCAAGAGTTAAAAGTTGTTCCATGTTCCTTATGCGTTAGAAACCCCTGCCAACTAGTCCTCTAGGCTTTAAATATTGTTTTGACGGATTGCATTTTCATTTCCAGTCACAAAGAAAGTATTCTCCATAGTTAACACACGAGCAGATCTTCACCAGCTCAGTGAAAGCCAGATACATTGTTCCATGCAAGAATGAAGACTTTGCAGACTACTTTTTTTTTGTTTGTGTTTGTACCTTTGGTAAATTCAGCACCACCTATACAGCAAGAATCACTCCAGTTTTATGAGTATGATACAGATGTTACCATGGGAAGCCTGATCCAACAAGATTATGAAATGCAATCCAAGGATTTACGAAAGGTATTTTATTTATATTATCAGTTTAATATTTTTAACTGCTAAGCATTATATGAATAAGGTGTTACATGCATGTTTGCAAGTTTTATTGAAAAGTCTTATAATAATAGCAAAACATACAATGGTTTCAGACATTGGGAAAGCCACTCAAATTAAAATCACAAAAATACTACCCTTGCTACAGTTTGAGAAACCCACAAAAGATAGTCTTTCACAAATAAAGAGTAAAGCATCCTTTTTAACTCTGCTGTAGTTATGTGCCTACTGTTGTAAGAGTTTCAAGAATGTGATATACTAGCTACAGTTTGAGTAATGTTGTATTAAGACAGTAAGTTTGTTTAAAAACAAGGATGATGTTACTTAGGTTTGTGTTTTTTTTTTTTTACGTATCAAAGTAATACTTGAAACAGTACTTTTTATTGGACATAACCTGCCAGCATAAACCACAGTTTCTCTTTTGACTTACCAAACTATCAAATTTTTTGCCTTGGTTTTTCAGGGGTGGGTTGTTTGGGTTTTTTGCAACTCAACAGTTCAGCAGTCCTGAACTACTACAGAATATCCAGTCCTGCACTAGTCACCTACATTAACACTTTGAGAGTCTTGAAGGTAGCAATAAAGATAATACCTCACGGCACTCACCAGCACCCCCAAACGATCAATTCTGAACTTTTTGCTGCATGCTCCACATACACGCCTGTTAATTTAAACACTTAAGCAGAAGACACAAAAACAGAGAGTTAAACGAAGTACAACAGCCTCAGCTGACAGGGACAGTTAAAAACCTCCTACCTCTGTTCAGACTGCCTCTGACAGGACCTAAATGATATACATCAAGAGAATGAGATACAACATTGACCAGGCAGATGGAAGAAAAACTAACAGTGATTGCCCAAAAACTAGTTGCCAAGGAAAATACCACATATACAAACAAAGCGGGAACAACCGAGTATTAATAAATCCAAGGAAGTTTTCATTAACTGTACTTGTTACAATAATTTAGTAAGATAAACAAGAAAAAAAAGACGACAGCAAAAGTTAATTAGTATAAGTAAAAAATTGCAGCACATGTATAGAAAAATTACTTCTGTATACCTTTTTAATATTTTCCCAATTCTACTTATATTATAGCTTTCCACTGTTAGACTAAAAATAGCAGCTACATATTTACAGTCAAAAACGTCTAAGGTATTTTTAAATCTGATATCTGCCACAGTGATGAAGTAACACATTTTCATAAACCTGTGAAAAAGAGATCATTTAAATAACTCTTAACTAATAGGTGGCTATCCACTCACAACTGAGTAAGTTTTAAAAAAATACTAAAAGTGTTAACTTTAACTAGTTAGGCACAGCATCAGATGACATTCATTACTAAAATCATTCTAATGAGAATATGCTGTTTCAGTAAAAGAACAATAAGGATTATACCTACAAGGAAATGGTGCCAACAGATGCGCCACAGACTAAAGTCTCTACTGGCAGTGCTATAAACTAGAGGTCTTCCGAAGGCCAACAGTTCTGCTTAGGATAATTCTAGGAATGCAGTCGGTCATTATTTCCATCAGGTCAGTTCTCCAATGACATGTTTTCATTGCAAAATAATAAATTAGTTCCTTATGTGCAACAAATACATCTATACAAGTTCTAGTGTTCCCAGTTTAAACCATGGGATGCACAAACAAACTTTCTATTCATTTATTGCAAGTTCCAACTCCCAGAATATTTCAAGTGTTAACTGTAACTGAAATACATGCCAACAATTTCCTCAAACATGCCCAGTCAGAAATCTATCTTGCATGACAAATTTAACTCCTTACTGTGCACTTGAACACACAGTTAGAAAAAGGATTTTGTGTTAATGATCAACAAAACAAAGTGAACTTCAGCCTACCACTAAGGAAAAGGTTAGCCAAGCAAAATGTATTACAACGATTACCATTTGAAACCACAGCCTCCTGAGTCTTGAATAAAATATTAGAAGTTTAAAAACATGAAATCTTAATTTCCACAACAGAACCATCCAATTAGACACTGTCTCGTATCTGGACTAATTAATTCCATTTAATATAAACTATCAGCTTTATAGACCTTTGTATGCTATAAAGATGAATCAATTACTTTGCAGAAGTTTTAAGATGGTTAAAGTATTTAGATGTAAAATGTTAATGTGGTTTTGTATGGGTAATTCATGTCTGTGGAGTAAAGTGCAAGAGGCAGGTGGAATTTAAGTATGTAAGTAGGCCAATATTCCTTCAGTGCATTCCTTACATATGTAATTAATGAACTTCCTGTGGTTATAATCCAAACAATGTTCTGCACTGATACTCCACAGCTAGGAGTTTTTATAGCTGACCAGGAAATACTTCCAATATATTGGTTATTTATACTTTTTTGTTTTGTTTTGTTGGGGGGGGGAATCTGTTGTTTAATTTTGTGGATTTAATGGTATTCTGAAAATAATAAGTTTTAATTTTTGTTGACATTTCCCACTTGCAGAAATTAGTCATACATTGTATTCTGCAAATACATAGTCTTTCATAGATCACATTTCAAGTAGGGTACTGTACTAGAAATCTACACCTGGTACAGATATGCTGTGTCAGCAAACATGTTTTTCATACAAGCATATTAAAAGTGTCCTTTATGAGACAAATAAATACAACAATAGAAGTGCAGTTGTTCTATTGTAAGTCCACGTACACAGAAGTCTCTACTGGCATGGATACCTCAGTCAAGGACCATGTCTTCACATACCTAATCAACATATCTATGCAAGATAAACAGTTTTGCAGAAACCTTCTCTAAGATTTGCTGCTTGAGTCTAACTGTTCAGCTCATACCTCCCAGCTTCTCTACACCCAACACTGCAAAAGCTCTTGCCTTACACAGAAGTTTCATGCTGCAACTGCTAAACTGTTGCCAGCATTCTAACTTGGGTATAGAAGTCTTACTAGAGCAAACGAACGTATCCCAAACAAGAGAGCCATAGCCTGGATAGACAGATGCAGGGAAGAGCCAAGGGATGGATGATTCACAGGCTAAAAAGGGGTCAAAATGACAGAGGCTAGCCAAGATATTTCTATCTCAGGCTTTATGTCAAGCTTGAGGGTTTTACTTTGTGGAATACAAAAATTCCCACAGTAAAGTATATACAAGCAACCAAATACTAAATAAAACAAAGCTTGTATCAAAAGTAACTTGACAGATGGCGTTACTTTCACACCACTCTTGTGGAAGAACTATCTATCTGTGTGCTACATGCCTGAATGGGGGGGCAGAGGGGGAAGAATTTAAAAAATAAAATAAAATAAAATTGATTTACTTGTGAGCACTCGCAGTGCATAAGAAGCTCTCTTCAACAGGGGACCATACTCCTGCCAGGTCCTGATCCTTAAGCACGTTTAAAGAAAAACATCTTCCACACCCGATAATGTACTTTTCTCCATGTGTTTTCAATAGCCACACAGACCAAAAAGCATATTGTCTTACTCTGTCCTACAAATATTCCCCATCAAAAAAGACAACAAATTATGCTAGCCAAGAACAATTGCCACAGTCATCATAAAAAAAACCCTTAACTTTAATACATGCAAATCATAGTATAACCCACTGTACATATACTGTAATTCTAGAAATAGTATGTAATTCTCTAAAATTCCTACGGTGTTCAATGAAAACTTGACTACTATTTTCTGCATCACAAAAGGCCCTTTCTGTTAGCAGCCCAGGTCTTAAAAGAGACTTAAGTGCAGTTAATGGAAATGAATTGCTAAATTTCAGCCAATACCTAAAAGCAACATGTTTATAAACTAAGTTGTCCTGCAATTGAAAAGATGCAATGACTATCTCAACATGGAATTCTGAATAACTTTAAATGCAAGAAAATGTTATTTTACTGAGATTATTTGGGTAAAACAAAAACCCCACAACTTATATTCACAAGAATCCTATCAAATTTTGCATGATATGCCAAATCTTCTGATTTCAGAACTCCAGGTTTTTGTAGACACCCATCTTACATATTCCTACCCCACCACACAGTCTATATTCTCTCTCTATTTTTATTTGTGTCTACTGTTCTTTCCTACAGAACTTACTTTTCTAAAGAACAATAGCAACACCACCTTCCCTTCTTGCCTTTCAAAGTGAATAGCTAATGTACAAAAGGGGTAATACATACTCTTGTACGCTGGATGACTGATGTGATTTTAAAAATTAAATGTCATAAGGAACTATGTTGTAGGAGGTTCATTTTTAAAAGACATGCTATTTCAGATCCTTGTAATACTCTGCGGGTTTTTTGTTTGTTGTTGTTTTTTTTTTAAATAACATTTGCTCTCACACAAAGGATGGAACAAATGTTTCTCTTGACACTTCCCTAAGACTGCAAGGGGATGACAGTGAACGCAATGTACCACCAACAAAGGATACAAGTAAGTTAATTGATATGAATACTGTAACATTTAAGCTCTCCAAAAGAACGTATTTTAATATGAAAATTTAATATACCAAGGATGACGAGGGATATAGAATTAATCTTTTCATTTATGAATATCTTTCATATCTCCTGTGGAAAGTCTTCTAACTTGTGATGGAGCAGGCTGAAAAAATTTAAAGGATTCTCAGGTAAACTCCTAATACACAAAGCACAGCTTTTAAGAATCTCTACAGACTTACCCAGTCATATTTGCTGTAGAGATGTACCCAAATTATATAAGTTAGGCAAGACAACCAAGAAAAACAAAATACACATGCCAATGAGTTCCATAGTTTAATCAAGTAATGATGGAACATGATGTATTTAAATTACTTAAATAGATTTCTTCAAAGGACTGGCTATTCTTACAGTTTACATCTGATAATCAGGAAGGTCAATGGTTCAAATACATCAGGAACATTCTTCACTAGCCTAAGTTTCCTACAGGCTGTGAGGTATATTGTCCAGATTTCTCCTAATGAGTCACAATGATTTCTAAACTTGAAAGGAACAAAGTTTTTGTCTGCTGAACAAAGAGAGCATTGAAAAAAAAGACACATATATTTCAGGTGTATCTGTGATCTAAACTTCCAAAAATAACTGATGATTCAGCAAGACCACTGGAGTGTCAATCTCTACCAAAGGTTTAATCAAGGCTAGTTATTGCCAAATAGCATCTGTCAACAAGCCCCCATCAAAAGCATAACAAATCCGTAAGAACACCAGAGCTTCTAGTCACAGACAAGCATAAAAACTGTTGCCTTTTAAATAGTGACAACATTGTTTCACAATCATTTTCCATTTCCTACACTCTAGCATATGACAAACAAGACACTAAATCAAAAGAGGCAAATGGGGCAGGGCAGAACTGTAAGTCTTACAAATGGTAATACTTACAAAGCTAAAGCTCAAAACCTCAATTCTATTCTATACAGTACCTCTGTAAGAAAAAAAGAATTACTCTATACATACTGGGTTGGCTTCCCAGTATTGCCTGGCTACTTCTGTAACTCTTCACTGGTTGCAAAAGATCCTATTTTACTGCGTAGTGATAATAAACTACCTAGCAGTATGAGACTACTCTATACTGCAAACAGACCAATTTGGAAGCTAACCAAAAATCTCACAATATAGAAAACACACTAGATCAGATAGCAGTGATGACTAAACTGGATTGAAAGCCATATTCGTTGTATGTATTTTAATATTGCTGTCATACAGGATTAATGCAAAGCAGAAATTACTAATACTCTACTAATGTCTATGAGGAATGGGACAAGCCATAATGGGCTTAAACTGCATTAAAAAAGGTACAGAGTTTCTCTCACTACTTAAAATAACAGCTATAAAAAAAATAGAACAGATTGCCTAAAGTACTTATATAAACATCATTGCTGGAGTTTTTATAACAAGGATTAGACAAAATAGTAGCTAGGAGTAACACAGAGTATACATGACCCTGCCAGAAATGCTCCAATGCAATGTGTGCACTACTAGATGTTTCTCCTGTGTGGATTTCTCTTTTCAAAAGAATGGTTCTAAAGATGACATTTAACATGGCCACAGAGTTCCAGTTGTCATATTCACAATACTCTAAGCCAACTAAAGAACAAAGCTGAATTAAGATCGATTAATAGCATTTCAAAACATGCTCAGATAAGAACAGAGAATATACACAGGAAAATTATGCATAATAGAAAGAATACAAAACTCAAAAAAGTTCAAAATTTTACATCTTTTCAGAACTTGATGGCAATAGATTTTTTTTAAATCTTACAAGATACTAGAGAAAATTCTATTTTGAATGTTCAAGCTTAAGCTAGCTGAATAACTTTTAACTGTCTACTCAAAATAATCTGCTTTCAGATTTACCTACTTGTCTGCTCTGTGTGTGTTTAAGCGGATCAGTGTACTGCGAGGAAATAGACATCGAAGCTGTACCCCCACTGCCAAAGGAAACAGCGTATCTTTATGCACGATTTAACAAAATAAAAAGGATAGCAGTCTCAGATTTTGCTGACATTAGTAAGTAATGTTCAAATCTTAATTTCTGTTTATCTGATAGTATATTTGAAGTTGTTGTCCCTTAATAGTATGCCAAGATTACAAAAGTAAGATAGATTTTACGCTTTGCTAGATTTCATTATGTGTATTACTTATTTAATTCAATGCTTCTATTAGAACAGGAACTATGAAGGCAATATGGAAACCCATTTTGGCTCATGTATTCATCTTAATATTCCCACACAATCAGAGAAAGAGCAGATAGCTAAAAATAAAATTTAACTCTGCATCCCATCCAGTCTTAAATGACCAAGTATTATTTTTCCTTCAAATGCTCCAGGGATATGTCTCCCAGCTATCTTACTCTACAACATGACAAATTCTATGAACATCTGAAATCATGTTGTCTCTAAGGAAAAAAAAAGGAAGGATTCAGAATATTTTCCTTATTATTATTTTTTTTAATTTAAGACCATGAGGAAATCTAAATGTGGATTTTATTCCTATTTTAATAGTATTTATATTTGTAGATCACAATTAGGATAGTGCAGCCAACAGTGTAACATTCAACATATACAACCGTACATATTTCACAAGCCATGTAATTATAAATTCAGTATTTAGATTTTCATTTCTTTTGTGTGAAGCTACCTTGAGAAGAATTGATTTTAGTGGAAATAGGATAGAAGAAATAGAAGATGGAGCCTTTTCAAAGCTTCTGTTATTGGAAGAACTTTCTCTTGCTGAAAATCGACTTATAAAACTTCCTGTTCTACCTCCCAAACTAACAACATTTAATGCAAATCAAAATAGAATCAAGAGCAGAGGAATCAAAGCAAATGCTTTCAAGGTAAGTAAAAGACAATAATTTAAATAACCAAAGTAAATAAAATTAGTAACCAGACTGTCCAGGATACCACCAAACGAATTCTTCCGTATTTTTGTAATCTAATAAACCAACTGCGATGAAGAAGCTTTCCAGCTTTTGTTTTGGCTTTAAGGCACTTTGGAATAATAGTCCTTTGCACACTCACTCTCGGTCATATAAAAAAAAATTTCTATGAAATATGTTATCTACTTCCATTCTCTCTTACATGCAAAGAAAAACTTGATTCAAAATTGATGGCTCAAATACAGTTCTGAGGACCACATAAATACTAATAAACAAGGGTATAGCTTTAGAGTGGTCTCGAGTTTTATAACAAATAAGCTGGCACTGAAATTTCCAAAACATAGAAGGCCTGCTACTGAAACTCATAAGAGTTTCTTGATACAACAGAATTAAACATTCACAGCAAAAGAATGTTTCATGTTATACCACTTTACAGGCTTTCTATGAGATCAGAAAAAAAATACTGATGTCTTGTAAAAGGCACAAGTTACTTAACCTCAAGTAAGTAATATCAGCATTAATAATCTCTCTTTCTTTCTATTAGAAGCTGACAAATTTGGCCTACCTCTACTTAGGACATAACGCACTGGAATCTGTTCCCCTTAACTTACCGGAAAGTCTGCGTATTCTTCACCTTCAGGTATTTTTTAAGTAATTCCTTAACATTCTGTTACTAAGAGCCTCATTAGTTACATACTTCAAACCAAACCCACAGTCTTTTAAAACAGTTCAGATTGCAGTTGTGGTACAGTTGTCTAATGCACCTCCAAATAAAACAATTTACCTCTAATCTGTATGGCCACAACCATTTGGTGTTCAGAAGTTTTTTGTAAGCTAGTTACCGTGCAAGAATTTCTCATTACTTTCTGTATATCAAGGATAGGAATTGGCAAAAATAAGCAATAATCTTTTAATCAACAATACATTTCAAACACTAATAACCACCTCAAACTGCTTATCAGCTCATTGATTGGTTTGAAGAGACTTGATTCCTACATATCTACAGTATACACAAATCAATCCCAATTACAAAAAAATGGGAGGGTAAGAGGAATAAAAGTGAAGTTTGAAAATTCTTCAACATATATGGGGGTGTGTGTATATATGTGTGTGTTTATTTATTTATAAAAATTGTTTTATTTTGCAGTACAACAATATTACTACAATCACCGATGACACATTCTGCAAATCTAATAACACACGTTACATCCGCACACGTATGGATGAGATAAGGATGGAAGGCAATCCGATCCTCTTGGCAAAGCATGTTAATGCTTTTTCCTGCTTGAGAACACTGCCTGTAGGAACATACTACTAGCCACCACTTACGTAATTATACATGCCAAAACTTAAACATGGTAACAGATCATTCTTTTTCCTCTGTTTACACATTTCTATCCTCTCCTTACTAATGCCATTTTTCCTGCAGACCCAGAACCTTTTACTATGTTGAAATGTGGTTCTCCTCTGAAATAACTATTTCAACACAGCCACTTTATTTAGTAGTTACAATGTCACCCATGCTTTCAGAATCTTTTCTGTTAATGAAAGTGTAAAGTGTAAAAATACATATACACACACACTTACCTTCTCATCTTTTATTTGACCACATATTCTTTACGTGTAGGTAAAAATCACACAAGTAACTGCTTGTTCACATTCTTCACCAGTACCCAGAATAATCACTACATTTTACTTTCAGATAAATGCAAAACATTCTTTCAGCAAGCTACAGAGGAAAAATACATCTTAATTCCAATCCCATTTTTTTAATCTGAAATGAAACTTTTCCAGCTGACCTTCAAAAGTGCATTGGATGAAGTTACATACAAAAGGAAAGTTATGTTTAGAAATAGAACTTCTCAAAGTTTAACTGCATTAAATCTTCCTTAAAAACTTGGTTTGTGGAAAATGAGAGTAATTCCTATTTAGGCTTACTGTACAAAGCAACATAGCACGTGGAACTTCTCAAAGATGTGTTAAATCTCCTTCTACTATAGCTATCACAATAATCTAGGAGTGTGTGTGTATATATTATATATCTATTTTATTTTTACACAAGTTATTTTTAATTGAAATATATGAATTTTGCTCAGCTGTACTCACAAGAGTTATTTTTGCAACACCAGGTTCTCATTTGAATACAATGGTCAAAGTACAGCATAATATGACTCCAAGTACCTTTGCTATTAACAGATGATGTAGACCAAGCCTTCTTCCACTGATTTTTCTTGACAAGGAAATGTGTGACAATATAATTAACAGCAAAGCTGAATTAATGTTTTTACCTGTAAATAAGTAAGATTTCAGCTAGATGTCAGTGCAAAGATGATGTACCCTTGTACAACAATACTTTCGCTCATTAGGGAAAAATCAAATCAGATCTTTAAATTAAAAAGAAAAGTTGATTCTATCATTAATCTAAAAATAGTGTTAACTTCAAGCAAATTAAACTGGCATCATTTCACTCAACCACTTTAAGCCGTGCAGCATAGTAGCAACACAAATTAATGTGTGCAGGCCTCAACAGTCAGTTCACCTAAAACTAGACATAACTGATACAGGATGCAATGTTTTTAATTAAACAACTATACATTTCTGACATTTCATTTTCAGTTTCTCCCCTGGAATACCTACTGCTGGCGTAAACTCCTCAGATAAATGAATGCCAAAAGTGTGCTAGTTACCATTACCAGATCGACTTCATACTAATTTTGAAGTTAGAATAGATTCCTAATTTGTAGAAATAGTTAAGTATCAAATGCATGATGATATATCACTACATCTAGAATACTGATTTTACAAGATATTTTGTATTAGTTTTATTTATCTTATTTAGCTAAGCCTTGATTTGTTAGTGCTTGTGCTATGGGGAATTAAGTGCACACTTAATTCTGAACATACTGATGCTCTGCCACTAAGTGTTGAGACCCAACTGACTTTCAGTCACTTTTTAAGTAACTATGTCAAGCATCAGCTGTGAGCTCATCTTTCTGGAAAGAGGATGCAGTTCTGAAATGCAGGACAAAAATATTTTTGCCCTGAACCCATTACCCAAGAAGGACATAGCAATCCCCAATATTTTCCATTTTAAGTTATTTGGTGTAACAAGAAAGAAATTCCATTGTCTAATACAACTGAGAAAAAACCAAGCCCAACAGTGAGAATAATACTTGGTTTTCATTTTCTCGTGTAAGTCATAAAACTTTGATGTTCCCAGGTTTTTAGCAAAAGGTAAAAAATAACCCCAAAGCATGTAAAAATACATTCCAACTTCAAGCCAAATTTATACTAGGAAAAAATAAAAGCCACCAATTTTCTGAATCCTCTTTTGACAAATGCCTAAGATGGAGAAAACACAGCTGGAAGTCTAAGTGTAGTAACATTACATAAGCAGCGGCCTCTGATCTTATTCTCATCACAAATCTTTATTACTAAATAAAGCTCTTTCCAGTATTAATAGGATCAGTAAATATCACCAACACTCTTCCTATGAAAACAATTATGTGTATACACAAATATATGCACATTTATGTAATACATACATGTAAACATTCTAAGACCTAACCACTAGCACATTATTAATTTTACATTAAAATGTTGTACATATTTTTGAAAAAGTACTAAATATGAAGAGTAACACTAATTAATGCTCTTAATATTTTGTGAGCAAACCAAAGTAGATAACTTGTACCTTCTGAACGCCTCATGCAGGCAATAATTTACTCTGATATGTTTTAATTTACTTCCTCGTTTATAGCAAATTAATCCATCAAAACACTAAGTGAGAAGGGCTTCAGCATGCAGGATATTTTGCCTTCTATTTGTGTGACCAGTACTAATATCAAGCTGAATGTACACCATTCTTTTTTTTTTCCTATCACTCATCTCTGTTCTGTATTTCCAATAAAACTTGAATTTCTTTTCTTGTTTATCAATATGCACTTTGACAATCTGCTCTTCCAGCAATGCCAACATGCTTCAGTTGTTTAGCCTCATAGCAGACTAAAGGTGCACCTAAATCAGAAAATTATTTGCAGTTGTAAATCCATTTTGCAGACATAATATTTATTGTGGCAATACAGTAAGAGCTGCCATACAAGTAATGCCATACAAAACACTTGTGGGACATTTTGCTCACCTCTTCAAAAATCTATTTAAAGCACTACCTTGCAGATTTTTTCAGTAGAATAGAGGAGCAGCAGCAGAAGGTAGTAACAGTACGCTCAACTCTTGATTTTGTGTGTGTGTGAAGCATGCAAGTTGTAGACTAACCTGTTTCAGTAAAATGCTGCAACTGCTGAAGCACAATGTCAAGGAGTATATAATGCAGAGCACAAAATGCTTACAGCTGAACATTGCTCTACTCACACCAACCTAAATTTGCCCCTGCTTTCTTGGAAAGCCTGCTTACAGTCAAATCAATGTGTATTTTAAATTGCTTTTTTTGCATAATCCAAGTTATCCATCCCACCATTACTGTTGTTAACTGGGAAAACTCTCACTACAAAACTGCTATTTGTGACAGTCAACTTTTTAGAAACACAGTGCTGTCCAGCTTTGCTTGAAACTTGCAATTGTCATTCATCTCAAACATTCATTATTATTTGAAGTATTCAATCACTTCTACATTATTCCTTTCAAGTACCAAAACAAACAGAAAAGAAAAAATAATCTACCTTTCCCTGTTCTTACACTACCCTGTAAGAAAACCATTAGAAGCACTGTCTATTTCTATATTAACAGCCTTGGTAATTTTCTTTTAAATAACAAAATATTACAAAAATTATAAACCCAAAACCCCACCCCAAATAGTCTTCTCTCCAATACTGTGCATGGTTACTTGCCTATATACTTGAAGTCTAGCAAGCAGGTAGGAAAAAAAAAAATATAGAAAGATTACAGACTCATTTTTTAATGCTGTCCCTGTGTGAATATTAACGGGATAAGACTCTTCAGTTGTTTTTATGCATATGTTAAAAGCATACTTCTACTTGCTTTCACACAAATTACTACAGAATATTAAGCTACAAATATACATTCTCCTCAGCAATCTGGTTATTTGAATTGTCAGATTTCATCTTTGAACGCTTTATTAATTGAACACTTTAATTAATTCTCTTAAACCTCAGAAAGTCTTCTATTTCTAAATGAAATCATTACTAATGCTAGCAGAAATAAGAAGGCCTAAAAACCTCTTCCTAAGCACATTGTGAATCATACGTGATAAATATTCTCCCAAATTGATTTGCCTTTCTCAACAGCATCTTTGTCCATGGAAAGAAAAATACCTTTAGAAAGGATATTTGTAATATCAACAAACTTGTAATATATGTCTTCAGTGAACTTATTTTCACACACCTTTTAGCAATAAATATATCCCTTCATTGTTTATACTCAATGTCTCAACAAATACTTTTCATAACTGCACACAAGATACACACAACAATTTTAAAATAATCTCCAGAACTACCTCCTTTCTATTTTTTCATTTTTGTACTGAATTTTAAAATGAGAAATATTTACAACAGTTCACTGAATCACTGTCCCAGAAATCACAGTGACTGCTGTCATGAGGCTGATCTAAGGATCAGAAGGCATCAAGTGAAGTTGGAAAAAAAAACAATCAAAAAACCCTACACCACAAGCCATAACGCCCTTGGTGCTCTACCTTCTTTATGGAAGGATTAAAGAAAAGTCCTTATACAACAACCAGCAGGATTAAACAACATCAGTTTATTACTCGGCTGAGGACAGGTTTTGATATTATTTTTTTTTTAACATTATCAGAAATTAGCAGTTTTTCTTTAATCTGGTTGATTTGATAATAGAAATTGATTAATCTAGCACAGAACTCAGAAAGGCCTAGAAGTTTCAAAAAGTAGGAAACAAAACAGTTCCCACTTCATACTACAGCTGAAAAGCAAAGATGGTGCCAACTTTAATGACAGTAAATGTTTGAGCTAAATAAAACTGAACTAAAAAACCCACACACAATTAAGCAGCTAAACATCTTCCTCCAGCATTAAGCATCATATAAGACATTCTGTGTCTGTAAGACTGCAGTATTTTTACTCCAAGGATTAGTTGTTTATCTTAAAGCCAGTACAAAGACAAAGCAAACAAGCCAAATAATGGTAATTTAAAAGTTCAAATGCTATGTTCCAGTTAAGAGTGAGAACAGTTTGTTTCCCATTCAAGTAAAACACTTCAGAACTGAAAGTGCTGTCGCCCAAACACATGCTGCCACATTTTCAAGAGACAGATCCAGTCCTTCAGAACATTTAAATGCCAAAGACTACAAATGTTATTTTCCTTTAATTTCTTCTTTTACCCTTTTTTTTTCCAAAATGAAATGTAATATCGATGAAAAACTGTCTTACCGCCCCACAGAAAGGCACAGATTTTCTTATTTCCCCCCACGTAAGAGGAACACAGCAATAGCATGGTAAAAATCAAGACAAATACCAAGCAAGGGCATTGCCCCTTGAACACAACACAAAAATCTTTAGCTAATACTCTCTTCTCCACAACATAAAAAATTAGGATTCCCACACTTCACTAAAGAGTGCTAGTTTGACCTCTATTTCTCTGTCTTAATGAACCACTTAAAGAACTAAATATAGTACTGATATATAAAGGCTTGATAGACACTACCTTGAAATGTAGGAAGGTGCACCTACGATGTTCATACCACTCAGCATAAGATGAAAGGCTTCTGAAAAATCTTAAGAGATTTCCATGTTCTTCAGTACTAGAAAAGAAAAATATATTAACACAAACAGTACTAGTCAGACGTACCAATTCTATAGCCTAAAACATGTGCTTTTTCCTTACAGAATTTGTGATTAGTGTTGTTCAAATTTGAAGCCAGAAATCACCCCCCAACAAATTATCACAACAGGAAAAAAGCTGCAGTGTAGATATTGAAAAAAATTGAAGAATTCATTTATAAACCAGTGTTTTCAACTCCTCAGGAAGGCAAGCATCAATAGTCTTAAATGTAAAATGTGGTAACTTGACAAAGTAGTCGCCTGTAAAATCTTAGTTTGACTTTATGCTTGTTCATCTAATACTCATTTTCTAAATAAATTCCAAGATGTTGCATAGTAAAACTTGAACCTACAAAACCTAATTGCATCACTAAGCTTTGAATATTCCTGAGATCTTTGTTCTCGTCAATTAAATCTTTACGTGACACATTATCTGCTTCTGCCCACGTAGAATCATAGAATCATTTAGGTTGGAAAAGACCTTTAAGATCATCAAGTCCAATCGTCAACCCAACACCACCGTACCAACTAAAGCATGTCCTAAAGTGCCTTGTCTACGTGTTTTTTGAACACCTCCAGGGATGGTGACACCACCACTTCCCTGGGCAGCCTGTCCCAATGCCTTGCAACCCTCTCAGTAAAGAAATGTTTCCTAATATCCAATCTAAACCTCCCCTGCCACAATTTGAGGACATTTCCTCTCATCCTATCACAAGTTACTTGATGGAAGAGACCAGCACCCACCTCACCACAACCTCCTTTCAGGTAGTTGTAGAGAGCAATAAGGTCTCCCCTCAGCCTCCTTTTCTCCAGACTAAAAAACCCCCGTTCCCTCAGCTGCTCCTCACAGGACTTGTGCTCCAGGCCCCTCACCAACTTGGTTGCCCTTCTCTGGACACGCTCCAGCAATTCCATGTCTTCCTGTAGTGAGGGGCCCAAAACTGAACACAGGACTCGAGGTGCGGCCTCACCAGTGCCGAGTACAGGGGAACAATCACCTCCCTGCTCCTGCTGGCCACGCTATTTCTGATACAAGCCAGGATGCCGTTGGCCTTCTTGGCCACCTGGACACACTGCTGGCTCATATTCAGCCGGCTGTCAACCAGCAGCCCCAGGTCTTTCTCTGCCGGGCAGCTTTCCAGCCGCTCTTCCCCATGCCTGTAGCGCTGCGTGGGGTTGTTGTGACCCAAGGGCAGGACCTGGTGCTTGGCCTTGTTGAACCTCATACAATTGGCCTTGGCCCATCAATCCAGCCTGTCCAAATCTCTCTGTAGAGCCTTCCTACCCTCAAGCAGATCAACACTCCCTCCCAGCTTGGTGTCCTCTACAAACTTGCTGAGGGTACACCTGATCCCCTTGTCCAGATCATTGATAAAGATATTAAACAGAACTGGCCCCAAAACTGAGCCCTGGGGAACACCACTTGTGACCGGCCACCAACTGGATTTAACTCTGTTCACCACAACTCTCTGGGCTCGTCCATCCAGCCAGTTTTTTACCCAGAGAAGAGTACACTTGTCCAAGCCATGAGCTGCCAGCTTCTCAAGGAGTGTGCCATGAGAGACAGTGTCAAAGGCCTTGCTGAAGTCGAGGTAGATAACATCCACAGCCTTTCCCTCATCCACCAGGCGGGTCACCTGGTCATAGAAGGAGATCAGGATGGTCAAGCAGGACCTGCCTTTCATAAACCCATGCTGACTGGGCCTGATCCCCTGCTTGTCCTGCACATGTCATGTAAGCACACTCAGGACGAACTGTTCCATAATCTTCCCTGGTACCGAGGTCAGGCTGACAGGCCTGTAGTTCCCCGGGTCCTCCCTCTGACCCTTCTTGTAAATGGGAGTCACATTGGCAAGCCTCCAGCCGTCTGGGACCTCCGCTGTTGACCAGGATTGCTGATAAATGATGGAGAGTGGCTTGGCAAGCACCTCCGCCAGTTCCCTCAGTACTCTCTGATGGATCCCATCTGGTCCCATAGACTTGTGAGTGTCCAGGCGGCCTAGCAGGTCATTAACTGCTTCCTCCTGGATTAAGGGGGGTATATTCTGCTCTTCGTCCTTGCCTTCCAGCTCAGGGGCCTGAGTACCCTGAGGATAACTAGTCTCACTATTAAAGACTGAGGCAAAGAAGGCATTAAGTACCTCAGCCTTTACCTCATCTTTGGTGGCAACGTTCCTCTCTGCATCCAATAAAGGACAGATATTCTCCTTGGCTCTCTTTTTGTCAACATATTTGTAAAAACATTTTTTGTTGTCTCTTACGACAGTGGCCAGATTGAGTTCTAGCTGAGCTTTTGCCTTTCTAATTTTCTCTCTGTATGACCTAACAAGATCCCTGTACTCTTCCTGAGTTGCCTGCCCTGCAGAACATTCAGCTTTTCAAGATTAACCCTGAAACTTCAGTAAGCAAGAAGGTCTGTTCATTAGATCATACATGGCATCTAAACCAAAATTTTTGATATACACTTAAAACTTGATTTATCTGCTGTTAAGGAAGATGGTGACATTCTCACAAATTAGGGAGTTGGGCAGGATGGGGGAAAGACATATTAATAAATATGTAACTGAGAAATGGAGTGCAGAGATATTAGTGCCAAGCCCATTGTAAGCAAAAATTATTAAGCCTGGATAGAGCCGAGCTGATTCTAGCAGAACAGCCCTCGGTATTTCTGCAGTTTTGGGCTCCCTCATGATTTAGCAGTTCAGCTGTACTTGGATACATTATGGCTTCAGTCATACAAATGATCCTATACTTGCACTAATAAATTGTCTTGGAACTTCATGTTCTGCAAAAAGCAGTGCAGAGACATCTTTGCTGGACTTGCACTTAGCCAGTATGGGTTTGGTAAAGCTTACAGCCTGTATCATGAGACTAACATATTGGTGCTATTCTGGCAAGGAAATAATTTGATTGCAATATTATTGCAAATACTAGTTTTTCATCCATAGTGCCTCTGAAAACAGAAAGGTCAGCAGCAGTCATTTTATTTTTCTGGCATTTCTGAGGAATTTTCAATACAAGAGACAAAGCATGAGAGAAATGAAGAAGAAGTTCCTATATTTTTGGCTTTGCCAGTTTCTTAGTATTTGAACATCCTTAAGTGAAAATGTTTATGTACAGTGATTCCATGCTTCATATAATAAGATTTTTCCATTTCCACTGACAATAGTTAACAGAGTCAACAATATACAGTGCCAGTTAAACCCAAGAGATTACAATTCAAGGACTTTGATGCTAAAGTCAAGTTAAAAGTACAAGCAACACATAGAAGAAATATAAACAGATTTTGCACTTAGAACATCAGGAAGTTTATTTCCTACATGTACTTGTTTCACACACACGAAGGTTAAATCAGTTAACCTTCAATTTAATTTCAAAATTAAACATTCACAGTATCTAAAGAATCAAACAGAAGCTTCCACTCCCAAAGAAACAACAAACATTTTGAAAAATAGATATGAAATTACTGCTGAAGTAATTTCCAAAGGAGTTCCAAACACTGCATAAAGTACAGAATCAAGGAAAGCTACATGGCTGACTAATTATCCATTCTTGCAGATGGGGAAAAATACACACAGTTTTGAAAATAAAAGCTGCTCTTGATATGCAGAGATGATTACTCCTGTGGAATAAGATAGGAAAACATCAAACTGGCACCGACAAGTAACACAGCGCACTAACTTGGACTGAGAGATCTCACTTATTTTTCGTCAGTCTACAAGTTAGTAATGATTTTGCATGTAAGAGCTTGCAACGCATCAAACACTGGGGCTGGTACATTCTGTTACGTCACAAAATTTGATTTACAGAAGAAATTTCCTATCAAAAATAAGTGATACACTTTTCTACTTCAGTAACTGGCACTATAGTTACTTTCCTTCATTGTACATTTACTATGTTGTCCTCCTAGCAAAACTGTGCTAGTTTGTATGTCAACTACAAGGTATACAAGCAGAACATTTTTACTAGAAGTACACCATTACTTTCACCCTGAGACAACCCAGGAAGGCAGGCAACAGAAGAAAGGAAATCAAGGTACTTGAAATCAGTAACATGCAAAAATCTGCCTTAGAACGATTAGCATCAGAACCATTTGAATTAAGAGATCTATTCACTTAAGATAGGTGCCATCACAGTAGAGAGTTTGTAGAAATCAGGAACTGAACAGACCTTACCCTCTTTATTGTTAACACCACAGTGATGGCAACCATTAAAGCATATATACAGCTTCTCAGCTCTAATCAGAAGAGGAAATAGACAGTCAATCCACTGTTATGAGGGATAATTGTATTAAAGACAGATTAGAGAAAATAGGTGAGGAGCTGGTTGGGGGCGGGGGGGGAGTTTGTCTTGGGGGGGTCTTTTTAAGAAAAACACAACAGAAAAAAATATTTATTCTTCAAATTTCTAGTAATGTAAGGATGAGGATAGAGAAAGGAAAGGAGACCATATAAGATGACAAACTGCCAAATAACTAACCATCCATCTAGCATTGTCAGGGGGAGGGAGGAAAAACGCTTGTAAAGGTCATGCAGTTTTTACTAAAGAAATGTGGCAAGAATGCAAAGAATGCAAAATTCCACAAAAACTAAGTGTCAGAATACCTGAAGCAACATGATTCTTTAATCATAAGGGTGAACAGCTTCATGTCATTGTTGATGTGAAGTCACAGTCAAATGAAACAGACTACTAGCCATTGTCAAAACATACCTGTTACGCACTGCTTTGAAAATACAAAGACTTATTTCAATTACTAATATAGGATTTTACAAGTTTACAAAACCCGACTGAGGAAGATACCTGACTTACCTTTGGGAATATTTCATAAAGTTACAGAAGATCTAATTTCTACATGTAATTTTTACTTTTAACATCCTTTCCATTTGAGAGTAGCTATTCTTTTTGAATTTTCAGAACAGATGAGAGCAGAAACTTGAGACTGTTAACAGAATGGTTGCAACAGTGTGTTACCAAGTCATGTCAGCCGTTCAAGGGAGAACTGTGCCTTGGATCCAGCTCTATTTAATATACAGGAACAGCAAACCTTAACATGTTACACAAACATAAACTGGAAAAAATACATGAAGTTCATTCAGATATTGAAAATACAAAAGAAAAGCCAAACAAGTTTTATCCTAGCCTGGAAAGAACAGCATCATTAAAGGAAGTTACCACAGCAGTCACAGCTGCCAACAAAATCAAGCCAAGATGAAAAAAACACTGGCAGCACAGGCAAATTGAGTCCCTGGAAGGACGTAGACACATACTGATTTACAATAGCTGACTAGCTTTATGTTCTGGAAAGCTTTTTTTAACCACAACTCATAATTGTACATATAAAAATCTACACATACTATAGTAAAAATCAAGACTTACTAATGACTGCTCACATCTCACTGTCTAGTGGACATGCTTCCACACATACTGCAATATGCTTTTTAAATCTACATACATGGAAGAGCGCAACACAAAACTTTGTTACAAAACTACATACTTAGAATTCTTTTTAAAAAACTTGGCAATTTTGACAAGTATCCACTTTTATGCAATTTAAAAGACTATCACAAGCCTTGCGACCTTGTTTCAGCATTATGTCTTTAGTTTGTTTGTTGGTTTTTTTTCCTCTCAGATTCATCTTTAGGAGATATAGCAGATGAAAATTTTCAAGGCCAGGTCACCAAACAGAAAGAGATAGTTTTGGCTACAAGTTCAAATAACCAGTTACAAATGTAAAAGTTAGTCCAAAAAACTGTATCTAACTATATACTTCTCTCATGTACAGATACAGCATTGGCAGAATTTAAGATAGAAAACTGGATTCAGTGTTTAGAAAGGGGGAAAATCTGTGTTGGCATGAATGTATGTAATATACATGCTTTTTTGTCTTGGCAAGGGAGAAAGAGACTGCGTAAGAGCACCATTTAACTGTCTCATAGCAATTAAACTACCCATAAACAACAACTCCTAATTAGCCTAAGTTAGCCTAATTCCTAATGCTGAAGCCAACTACAACAAACACTAAAATACCAAGAAAACTTGGTATAAAATAACAAGGTACTAAGAAAGTGCATGTTAAAATTTAAGCCTCTTTTTTGGGGGGGGGAGAATTTATCATTACAAAATGTCACCGGATTTTAAAACAAAAACAAAACAAAAAACCCACTAAGAGCAGAAAACACCCATCTCCAAAGCCAACATCCATGTAACAGAGAAGTCATCCAAAAACAGCAAAAAGCATATTCAGGCAGAGAGTAACTCTGTATCAGGTTAAAATCCCATGCCCTTCATCCAAGCACCATTTCACTTTTACAAAATAACATCGACAAAACACAAAAGTATATAAGAAATGTAACTGTTGTAAAAGTATTTAAGGCTCCTTTAATATGCTCCTTTAGTTATCTTAAGAGAGGAAATCTATTTTAACTCACTGCAGTATCCAAGACTTCTTGCATTAGCAAATAAAACCAAAGAATGACTCTTACAGCTGTGGGAAGAATTCATGCTTCCCCTCATTTCCAAGATACCTCGCCTATATAGTGTTTAATATAATGTAGACATTTCCTAAATCCTTCACTCTGACTTATAAATTCTAACTAGTTAGTAAAAAGTAGGAGCAGTTTTCAAACTGTCTAAAGACTCCTATTTGAGTAATCCATGCAATAGTTAACTAACCCAACAATTAATGGGATATCAAGTCAAAATAAAGAAAAAAAGACTGACAACAAGATTTTTCATAGATATTGTGGTCTTCCACATTAATAAAGTATAACATAAGTGATAACTGGTGCAAAAGGGACTCAAGTAAAATCACCAAATAGAAGACTAAATATTGTGATTCCATTTGTATACGTATTTTATTGTCACAACATATTTAAGGAATGGTACATCTTTTAAAAATAGGTATTATACATTGCAGCAGTACCTGCTTGAAAATAGACCACTGAATTTTGCTTCTTTTAAAAACATGTTGCTCAAGTGTTCTAGCGTTCCCCTGTTCTCTTCCAAAGCAGGATGGGGTTGGGAATTACAGCTGAATGCCAAGTTTTTAATTCTGGTGCTCTTAAAGACCCTTTTCTGTCATGCATTATGAAAAATGAAGCCAAAAAAATTAGAAAGCTGAGGAGGAAAAAATCTGGGCCAGTAGAAAAAACAGAACAGAGCTAGACAATGAATTTGGCAAGACTGGACCAAGGATGCAAAAGAAGGAAACAGAAACTGGTAGGGAGGCTGAAAAGAATGAACAACACGGAGGGAGACCAGATTTAGCTGGTCAAAATGGAGGGAAAGGGAGAGAAGAGGTAGGAATCAAGATTCTAAGAGCAGCTGGTAGACTGAAGAATAAAGAGCTAGTTGGGAAAAGCCTGAAACTGGACATGAAAAGAGGGAATTAGGACTTCGAGTAAGAAACAAGCACTAGCTTAACAAGGGGATTGAGAAAACAAGCCATAAAGGGAGATCACATAATCAGACTAAGTCAATCTACCAGTGGGTTGCTGTCAAAACAGACATTGTCAACATCAGCCCCACTCTGGCCACATATT
Source organism: Haliaeetus albicilla (assembly GCF_947461875.1). Classification (NCBI taxonomy): domain Eukaryota; kingdom Metazoa; phylum Chordata; class Aves; order Accipitriformes; family Accipitridae; genus Haliaeetus; species Haliaeetus albicilla. The sequence continues at coordinate 20,731,049 of NC_091506.1, forward strand.
TACTGCCTTAGATCTGCAACAAACACTGTGACATTGCAGGACAAGTCAAATAGAAAAAAATGAAATTGAAGGGGGGGGAAACAACACACAAGGTTGTGTTCCCCTCCGCCCCCCCTTACTTTTTCAACCAAATTACTACGTTGAACCTATTTGCCATGTGGTTTCAAGAGTATATACGCTGACACAAGGACAACAGATGGTATGTGCAAATAGAGGCTAAGGAGAAAGAACTGCTTGCTTTATTGACAGCAAAGCCTTAATTCATCTTATATCATTCTTGAAAACTTATGTTTACTTATGAATACTGGTGTAATGTGGAAAAGGACCAGGGTAGTGAAGAGACAGGGACAAGACCGCAGTGCTCAAGCCAGGATGAACTAAAGTCTGCCACTACTTCAACACATTCCTTTCCAGTATGACTATCAAGTTCCAAGACACTTCTGCTGTCAGAGAACACTCATGAAAAAAACAGGGTAATTCCCTCTTCTGAATTCTGCTTCTTGAGAGCAGTCAACTACTATTCTCAGTTATACCACTAGCTTTAGTAGATTTGTATGGAAATTCCAGAGCCTCTAAATGAAAAATTCAGCTTTCAGTATAGATTAATGAAGCCTGAGGTAACTCAATAGACCTTTCTTTTTACCCATCCATTTGCCTTCCCTCTCCCTCCCCAAGTCTAAAAAATAATATAAAACAAAAGAAATCACTTAAAGAACAGAATTAAGTCAACAACCCAATAATAATAGGTATGTTCTCAGAATAGTTTGCTAGCAGATTTCACAGTCGAATACCACAGACAAATAATTTGATCATTATTCATCCTGTGTACCACTAGAAGTTGATGTCCTCCAGAAAATAATTAAAAAGTAGCATTCAGTCATATACTTAAGCTTTAGTACGTACGTTTTCTTAAGTCATTGCACAAATACACTATTCCAGGTTTTTAAACTATATTCTATTGGTTTTAAAATATCAGTGAAAGAAATCCTGATGCAAAGAAGAGAAATGGAATGGTGAACAGAGATTTAAAAACAGGCAAGTACTGGAGAGGGGTTCTGGATGTACACTTTAGCCATTACTCACCCACATTGCACATCTGCAACTCACATACACATCTGAGTAACAGTCAACGTGTTGATAACATAAATTAAAATGCAATAGCTGAGATTACCTTGTTAAATCTTGCTCTGAACAAAACAATTTCAAACAGTTAAAACACATTGTAATCAAAAACTTGTTTCTGGTTAACATGAATTTGTAATGGTTCTTTCAGGCCTTAAAAATTATATGCATTTCATCGTCTCTCCAGAAGGATACAGACAAGGGATCAGAAATGTTTAGGTTGTACATTACCAAACAAAGAAACTGACTACCAGCAATTTACATAAAAACTCAGTATTGCATTTAGCATCGGATATCCCATACAATAACTTTCCTTAAACAAACAACTCCACCTTACCTTGACACAAACTTGCTCATATCTGAATCTTCTCCAGATTCCATTATAATCCCGAGATCAGTAACAACAGCAGACACATTCTCTTTGTTCTAGATTGGAGAAGTAACAATGCAATATTTTAGAAATTTCTCTATCAAGGAGAAAAAAAATTATCTATTTGCATATAAAATAGACAAAAATATATGCAAATGCTGCTAAGTACTAAAATACTTAAAATAGCATTTTTTAAACTACAGCTTACATGCATGGACATTTTCTTTTATTTCAACAGTATCAGTATTATCCATACAACACCACTTTTAGAATAATACCTGAACTTGTCAGCATAGAGAATACATATGTATAAATACTTATAAATCAGAGGTTCCTCGTTACATCTGGAAACCATAATAGTGCTACCTACATTTAAAAAAAACAAAACCCACACCCTCCTTGTTTTGTTTTATTTTATAGCCTTTAGTTTTGCCTCAAATTCTTGTCCCTTTTTACAATAAAAACTGTTAGTCAGGGATATGTGCATGATAATAAAATGTTTTCAAATTAAAATATCTAATAACATATTTAAAAAAAGAGAAAAGAAGTTCATATAGTAGAAATTAAGCCACAAAACTTAATTCCTTTGTATATGCATTCTTGAACACACCAGAGTAATAGGTTAGATAACAGTGAAAGAAAAAGCTTAAAGTCATGGCTTGAAGACACAGCAAATGCTTCATTTTATACTGAAGGCTTTGTACTTTATTTTTCTTATACCCAGTCACTACAAGCAAATGGGAATGGCAACACAGAGAAAACTAAACAGACAAGCTGGAGTCAAATGCAAGCATATCACACCAATACCTAGTACTGGTTGGACAGAAGTACTGTTAACACTGCCATCACTAAAGATGGAAAAAGCAAAGCAAGACACTACAAAGTTTAGTGAACTGAGTAAGTAACATCAGGAAAAATCATTCTAAATTTAGAGTAAAAGGTTCAACATGTGCATGGAGTTGTAGAGAAGCTGCTAGTAGTCACAAGCTAACATGCTACCTTCTAAAGAAAGTGATTTTCCAATTAGCGGGTTACTAACATTTGCCAAGGTGCCATCTTGGGGTCAAATAATAAGAGTTAAAAGGAAAGCTCTTGAGAAGAAAACAACTCTTATTTGGATGATTGCTTTCTCAAGAGGTTTAGACTTGTTTTGGCAGATTTTCAAGCTAATTGTGCATGTCCCCTCCTAACACCTGAGGACAGTAAGCGGGGAAAATAAATAAACAATACTTTTGCATTAACCTGTTTTCTTCATCCACAGTTTGACCTTTGTAAGCATCTACCTATGCACAATGGTGAACAGACGGGAGCATCTTTTCTTGCACTCAAAGCATGCAAAACACTAGTCAGCTTGGGAATATAAACTATATGCTAATCTAACACTGTGGCAAAACTAAAGAACCAGCTAACACATAGAATATGTCAGGCAGTGGGTGACCAATACTACAGTACTATAGACATAATCTCAACCATTCAAAGCCAGTCAGAGTGAAGTCAGATCTGCCTATCCTTCTTCATACAAATGTATCCTGGAATACAGTTTTTAACATGAATGACATTTAACAATTTGTTTTAAGATCAAATTAGAGATAATTACAAGAACAATTTGTTACTGAGTATTAACAGATTTGATTTAAGGTACTGTGGAGCTGAATTAACTGTATTGTAACTTACCTACTAGATTAAATAGCTAGAGTTAACGGTGTGTATTGGGTCTGGCTGAGATGGAGTTAATACTCCCCATAGCAGCCCTCATAGCACTGTGCTCTGCATCAGTAGCTAGAAAGGTGTTGATAGCATACCAGTGTTTTGGCTACTGCTGAGCAGTGCTGGCACAGCATCAAGGCTGTCTCCCCAACATTTTTGCCCTCCCCTCAATGGCAGGCTGGGGCGGGGCAAGATCTTGGGAGGGGATACAACCAGGACAGCTGACCTAAACTAACCAAACAGATATTCCATACCATATGACATCAGCTCAGATATAAAAGCTAAGTAAAGGGAGACGGAAGGCGGGGCATTTTGTCTTCCGGAGCAACCACTACGCGTACTGAAGCCCTGCTTCCCGAGAAGCGGCTAGACATCGCCTGCTGATGGGAAGTAGAGAATAACATCATTTGTTTTTTCTTTGCTTTCGCGCGCACGACCTTTGCTATCAATGTATTAAACTGTCCTTATCTTGACCCACGAGCCTTTTGTTATATTTTCTCCCCCCCTGTCCAGCTGAGGAGGGGGAGCGATAGAGCGGCTTTGGTGGGCACCTGGCATCCAACCAGAGTCAACCCACCACACGGTGTGAAAAAAATTATTCTTTATCTTCTGCTGCATACCAATGTGTTACCTGCTAAGCATTTCCCCCAAAAAACAGCTGTTGTCTTTTATTTCTCGAGATGGGTGAAACTAGTTGCAACTTTATACTATCTTGCCCATGCTAATCTCAGTACAGGTTATTTTGAATACAACCATTAATAATATATCTTAGAAAACAGGCTTCTCCATTTTTAAACACAAGAAGCCGAAGGCATAAAAAAGTTAAAGCTAAGTTTCCAGGTCTTAGTCTGGCCTGGTCACAAGTTTCCCGAGAGCTATGGAGGCAGACTCCTGCATCCACAGAGGACCTACTGACTTCACTGCAGGATGACCTGCACAGTGTATGAAGTCTGTGGCGAAACCAAGATAACATGCCACTACTTTTACACCACACAAACAGTAACTAGAACTAGGTAAAATGTCTGAAGGGAATTGTTAACAACCTAATCATGTGATACGTTTTTTCATTACAAACAAATAGAAGAGAGCAATTTTTTAGCCATATAAATTATAAAACTGTATATCTTAAAAATACAATCCTTAAGCTTGAATTTTTGAACTACTAAAGTCTCTCAAAATCAAATAGACTTAAACAGTTCTACAATATGGAAATACAGAACTGTACACAACAGTTGTACTTTACAACTCTAACCAAACCATTACATTATGATTTGTACAACAGCTAAAACATCTAAATAAATACAAAACCTTTAATAACATTCAAGTTCATATACAATCACAAAAACTGAGTAAAGGAACAGAAACTAGTCTGTGTTTGAAACAGTAAGTGTACTAAACCTGTATCTTATGGCACAATTAAAAACTGTACTCTTCATTGGTGTCTGCTTAACTAAATTACCATTTTCCACAACATGTCGACAACTCAATTGTTGGCAATTCAAAGTTTGTTAACTTAAGGTAAATCGATACATGATCTGGATTGCATATTAAATTGCAAGTTACAGGTGCCATGTACTTTTATTTAACAAAAAATAATTCATGCCAAAAATTAACACAAAATTATATTTTTTCAACTGAAGTTTTGTTTTGTTTTTTTTTTTTAAATAGATACACTTGGTATTCTACGTATCTCTTACTCCAGTGCATGTCATGCTGAAGTAGTACAAGTTTTAGGCACTACGTAGACAAGTGCTGCCATCTAGTGGTGCAATAGATTTAAGCATCACCAATACAGCTATAAATAAACTTAACATCCAGTTACTCATCTGAGCTCCATTGACACTAGAAGACGTCATCATTCTGCAGGAGCACACAGGTAAGAAATAAACATTAATCTAACCAAGTCGCATGATTGATGCAGGCTATTTCCATGCTCAAAGCTAAATGCAGTTTTATACAAACAAATGGTAAAATGATATCTCTAGGACCACAAGTTTCAAGTCATGCATGGACTTGAGTTGCAGAATAACCACATTCAGCTGAACTCCTGCAGTTTCAAATTATGCAATGCACATGTGAGTAATTAATATGGCTTTTCTTAAGATTAGGAAGGACATCTTTACATAGCAAGGCAGTTTTTAATACTGTCAGGTCCCATCACATGCAATTTAAAAAATACCTTTAAAGCTGAGCTGAAAATAAAGTTTTATTGAGAAGGAAATTTCCTGATGTCAAAAATAATATTACAAATTGGGGTACATTATTACAAATTGGGGTAGCAGCTGTTTTCCACTGCTTATCATTTTGAATTCTGTGCTAAGAATAGATTCTTATGAAAGAGGTTCCTTGCAAAAAAACTGTACTCATTAGTGTAACTTCTGTGCAGTCTTGTGATGTAATAGCTAGGCACACTAGCCAAGCGAATAGAAATATAACTAAAGCAAAAAACAAACAAACAAAAAAACCAAACCACACCACAATTGTTCAAGTTTGTAGTAGTTTAGCTTTTCCTCAGTTTCCTCAAGAGAGGTAAAGTTTGGAATTTTCCAGTCACCAGAACAAGATATGACTGTAGGGGGACATGTTGTGGGGGAGCTCAGAGACGGCTGTGGGATGAAAGCCACATTGGCTCAGGGTGAGGCCCCAGCAGGTACTTGGCAGTGTCAGTGGAAATCTAGTGCTGTTCAGGGCTTTACTTCAGTGTTAGTCTGCGAGAGCATCCTGCAGCGTGCATGTTTTAGGAAGAAAAGGTGATAAGGACTTGGCAGTGTTAGGTTAAGGGTTGGACTCAATGATCTTAAAGTCTTTTCCAACCTAAATGATTCTATGATAAGAATTTTGTGACTGAATGTTGAACCTGACCTTCAGAACTATTTTACTTGGATGTGCATGGAATTCAAAAGTTGAGTCCAGCTGCTATACAGTGAAAACAACCCACTGAGGCTTAGATTAAGGAGACTCAAGGAATCAAAATGACAAAATGCCAGTTGAAGGTTTCAGCTGGAAAAGCAAGTATTGACATTTGTCCATTTGAAGTTTTGTTTGTTTTCTTGGTTGTTGTGGGGTTTTTTGTTTTTTTTTTTTTTTTTAAACGTACATTGATCCTTACCTGCATTTCAAGCAGCTGGAATTCCAACTGAAAAGACAGGGAATAGCAATTCCCTGATAATCTGTGCTTCCGCACTGTTCTGTTTGTAGCTGTTATAAAACAAAGTTAACAAAATCCTTGATTATAAATCTATTCAACAATTATTGCACTTCTTCCATTAGTCATATTTAAAGTACCAATTGATACCATCCATCATATAAATAAAGAAGTCAAGTTAAACATGATTAAAAAAAAAAAGCAAACAACATTGCTCACGGTAGTCTTTCCCTTTCCCATTATGCAAAGTACTACATTTACTCAGAAACTATTTTATCAACAAAGTTCTATTGTATTTCAAAATAATTGTCTTTCTGCTAACATTGAAAGTAGAATTACAACATGCATTTGCAAACGTAATGAACTGAAACAGTATGCTCAGTATAGCACCAGTAAAGGGCACAAAAATGCTTACTTTTTTCCACTATTTCCTTGAAATGGCTTGTGAACTGAATACCAGTAAATTTCTTTAAAAATGAGAGATCTGTTTCTAGGCTTTCAAGTTGAGTTATCAGGTCTGATAAAGATTCATGTCCCTCAGATTCTCTTTGGAATGATTTTCTAGAGTTGGAAAAGAAAAAAAAAATATAAAATCAAAATGGCAAAAGACCCAGATATAAGGACACATTTTGTCACATCAGTACAGCAATACCATTAAAGGCATTTGTAACTTCATCTGATGGTTTTCAGACCAAGATCAGTTTTCAATGAGTCAAATTTCAGTTGGATCATATTACTAGGAACAGTAAACTATTCTAACTTACATAAACACTTTATGTTCACTGCCAGGTTGTGCTGGTTTTAGCTGGGGTAGAGTTAATTTTCTTCACAGCAGCTAGCATGGGGCTATGTTTTGGATTTGTGGTGAAAACAGTGTTGATAACACAGGGATGTTTTTGTTACTGCTGAGCAGTGCTTACACAGAGTCAAGGCCTTTTCTGCTTCTCACCCCACCCCACCAGTGAGTAGGTGGGGGGGGGGCACAAGAATTTGGGAGGGGACACAGCCAGGACAGCTGACCCCAACTGACCAAAGGGATATCCCATACCACAAGATGTCATGCTCAGCATATAAAGCTGGAGGAAGAGGGGACATTCAGAGCGATGCTGTTTGTCTTCCCAAGTAACCATTATGCATGATAGAGCCCTGCTTTCCTGGAGATAGCTGAACTCCTGCCTGCCAATGGGAAGTGGTGAATTAATTCCTTGTTTTGCTTTGCTTGCATAAGTGGCTTTTGCTTTACCTATTAAACTGTCTTTATCTCAACCCATGAGTTTTCTCACTTTTACCCTCTTGATTCTGTTCCCCATCCCACTGTGGGGCAGCAGGGGAGCAAGCAAGCAGCTGCATGGTGCTTGGTTGCCAGCTGGGGTTAAACCATGACACTGGTAGACACAGCCTTTATTATAAGTCTTGAGACACAAGTATCCATTTCGAGGAGTGTACAATAAAAATGATGTGATGCCTTTACTCATCTAAATTACATATCTACTATAGAATATCAGTTAAATAATGCAAATAAAAAGGCCTAACATGGCACTTCTTTAGCATATAACTAGTCACACCTGTACATGTACCTAATCCCCATCTTTTACTTAAGAAAAAAAAAAGTGCACCAAGCTGTTTCACAGTGCATAATGGAAAACATGGCCTTTACAGTCAACAACTTTGCAGGGCCCACACAGTAACGTACCCAATATCATGCTCTGACCCCTATGACTGCCTTAAAAAACAAAAAGCAAACAAACAACACAAAATCCTAAAAACACACAAATTGCCAACAGAAGGCAGTAAAAAAAGATCAACTGCTTATTATTTGTAATCTTTTACCATATATAGCCCATGTCCTAAGCAAGATCAACACTGTAATAATAACATAAGGAAAGTCCTAAGAGAGCCAAAAACTTATCCTAAGCAATTTTGACAGAGAAACAGCATTAATCCAACATGTGAAAAGCATACATTGACATTAATATCTCCTCATCAGAAAAAAAGGTGGATTCTTGTTGGCTATCTTCATACTTTTCAGCCAATAGTTTAATTTCTTCTTCCAGTGACTGGATTTCATCTTCATAAACTTGACAAATGCTGTTATCCATTTCTCAGAATCAATGTTACTAGATAAAACAAAATAAGTATATTTCTTAGGCAAAAAAAATCCATTTTCAAAATAACTTATTTTTATCCAAGGAATTAATTTAAGAAATGCAAATATAACATTAGGCAATTGTTTCTCCTATGCCTCTACTTAAAATGAGACAGTTCTATTTATTTTATAACTTTTGAAAAATGAATTGGTACATACAATTTTTAAATAGCCCAGGTAGCTTTGACAAGTATCAATTTATACCTCCGTAAAGAATTCTAGTGTCAAACAATCCTGTTTGCTATGGAAGATTAAACTAACATATAAACCTTGATCCTCGGCAAACAAATTTGACAGGAATTCTGTCACCAACTCAAAAACAGAATTAGGCTTGCAGTAAAACTCTACTCTTAATATTATAGTACTCTGTCACATTCTTGCTGATATCTAGTAGCTTCCTGTATTCCCTGGAAGTAGAATCTTCCCAGTTCATGATGCTTTTAGCAGGGTGAGTTACCATGTTTCTTACAAAGCTTTGTTACATTCAGAATTACAGAAAAAGTGGCTTTTCTGCTCTTGTAATGCCTACTTGCAGACCAGTGCCTTTTTAAGGGGACTTTCTAGGGTTTAAGTAGGAGTTACATAGATGACAAAGAACAAATTTCTGACTCCACATGAAAGAAAAAAGTTTTCTCCAAAATAGATAACAATTTTGAAAAGAAATGTAGTTTTGTTGCATTAGTTCTTCAAAGACTTAATTCATTGAGTCCAAATGTAATTATTAAATCAATTTTAAGACACAGCTCACTGCGTAGTCTCCAAATACAGAAGTTAAATCAGGAATCTAATGTAGTCAAAGGCTTTCTGTAAGAAACTTTTTAATTAATCATGATTTCATCCAGGACCATATCCAGCTGTTTTACATTTGCTGTAATAGAACAGCAAGCTGTTCTGCAGATAGAAAGCAATCCTAATCAGATACAGAAACTGAATCCAGCTTTGACCAATTCACCTAACAATCCACCTGATTAAATGAAGCACAGCTGTTCCTACTAACACTATAGCATAATCTGCCTTTCAAGTAAACAACAGTAAAGAGACACAAGGAAACAAACATATTTAACAAAAATAAACACCAATTTTAAGAAAAAAAAATCTGACATTCAGCCTAGACATGTCACATGACTGTGCAGCTCAATACCAATGTATTAATACTTTCAACCAGGGAAAAAAGAAATGAATCTAGTTTTATGCGTGTTTTTAAACAACCCCTACTGTGTTTGCAAGATCCATGCTAACATGGTTCAATAAAAAGGGATGAGGAGAAAATAGGTTTTTGTTTGTTTATTTCATAAGAAACAGCATCTGAATAGCATACATAATAAAACAAACAACATTCAAAACATGCTTTACATTAAAAACTTATTTAGTGAATAAAGAAAGTATATGGAATTGAAGAATCACTGAGATTGTGCCTAGTCATGAGTTCCTCTGAAATTTTAAAGCAATCTTATGCAAGGTATGACAAAAAACAAGATCAGTAGGTACGAGAAATAGAAGTTCTCCAACTTTTAAAGTATTCTATTAGGTTTATTGGTTTTTTTTGTTTTTGTTTTTTTTTTTTTTAACTGGCTACACTGAAGAAAGTTTCGGTCATAATAAAGAGCAGATTCCGAAAAAGAAAAAACATTACAATAGCCAGAACTTTACCCCAGGTTGTTAGCTAATTCCTCTTTCAACAGCTGGCTGTTTTGAAAACAGTAACAACATATATACTGCTTTTTTAACTCAAGTGATTTTACTAGACTGCAGAAGACTCAAAGACTAATTATAACTTCAAAGAGCATTATCTCCAGAAAAAGAGATATTTCGTACATACTTTTAATTAAATAAAACATAAATTTAACGACAAACAATCAGTTATTTCTCCTCACCCTCAGCGTACACGCACATATTTGTGCATTAACGGTAAGTATTTCACGTTTCTACGTACCTGCCCATACACACCGCTAAGCATTCGCTTCTAAGCTGCCACAGGAAGGGCTGCGAAGAGCATTCAAGAGTTTGCGAGAAACGAAGTAGCAGGGTTCCGTATTCCCGTTGCTTTGCTCCTAGCCTCCAATCTCACAAGCCAACGGCTGGAAAACACGACTCGTCAGACGAGCCGGCACTGTCCCACACCGCCCCAAGACACGGGCCAAGGCTCACAGGTGCCAGGCGTCGGCCCGGCGGCACAACGCACGTCCGAGGAGAGGAGAGGAGCCCGAGCCGCGCTCGCCCCCAGAGCTCGGGGTCCCCGCAGACCCGACACCCCACAGACCGGCGCTGAGGAGAGACGCTCGCTCGCTCGCTCGCTCACTCACTCACTCCCGCCCACCAACGGCTGCCGCGCGTGAGCCCCCAGCCCGCGCCTTCGAACTGCGCGCCCAACCAGCTCGCGGCGGGCCTGGGCGCTACCACAGCTGCAGCCCGAGCAGGGGGCGCCAGCCGCGCCTTCGGCGTCCGTCCGTCTCCCCCCCCCCCCCCCGCGAAACAACAGAGCCGCTTGAAGGGCGGATCCCGAGGTTAATTATTCGAGACGGATAGCAAAAGCGTTACTTCGTTAGCTAACGCCTTGGTTTTCGCTTATGTCTTGCGGAATATCCCCCTACCTTCCTGAAGGGTTAATTACGCCCAAACCTTCCACGAGTCACAAGACCCAAGCGGTGTGTTCCCATCACACCTGACCGGCCGGAAACAGGACCCCGACAGAAGCGAGGAGACAATCAGAATCCGACGGGCCGCAGGAGGCGGAACCCTTTTTTTCCGAGTGAGCGCTAGGAGGGGATGCGAGGGGGAAGATAAATTGCGTTGCGCTACGAGGATCGCACATGGCGGCGGTGAGGGGTGGTCGCCGCGTTCCTGTGGGGGTGGCGGTTCCCGGGGGCTCCTGGCCTCTCCTAGGAGGGGGGAGATGGGGCTGAGGGCGACTCGTGGCGTCCCGTTCCCCCCCCCCCCCCCTCCAGTTTAGAAAGTCCTTAAAAGGTCATATCGCTGAGACCCGTTTACACTTACTGTCATGTACCCACTTATATGCTTCAAGGTTTTTTAAAAAAACCCAACAACCCAACACCTAAACGCTGGTTGCTTGCAGTAATGCAGTTCTTACTGGCGCTGGGCTGGAGCAGAGCGTGTAACCTCGTGCAAAGCGAAGGGGTTCTTTATGGAGGGTTTCCGATAGAAGGATTTGTTCTGTAATTTGGTGTTAGGATTGCATCAATCCCTGCGATGTAAGTGTTAGTGAACTATTGTTATCTTCTTGCAGAAAAACTGAGTGTGCGTTACAGGTGTGACAGCTTGACTTTTCAGCATGGAGAAGAAACAAGTTTCGAAACGCTTGTATGTTGGAGGGCTCGGCCACACGGTTTCAAAGGCTGAACTGCAAGAAAGATTTGGCAAGTTTGGGCATGTTTTGGATGCAGAGATTATTACCAGGAAAGATGATCAGGGTAACAGTTTTGCATCATCCTTTAAAAGTGAATTGTTTTTCAGTTTGTAGTGTGAAATGGAATTTTTGCTTCAGAGACACTTTATTTTCAGGAAATAGCTTAATTTTCAGTTTTAAAGGAAACATGGAAACTATATAGAAATTAACTGAATGTTTATCATTGATCAGGGAACCCTATGAAAACGTTTGCTTACATCAACGTCAGCATTTCTGATGCAGATCTTAAAAAGTGTAAGTACTGGGTTTTTTTTTTTAATAATTTATGGTTTTGAGCCAAGTTGCATTACTGATAATGCATCTAATGTTGTCAAATCAGGATGTGGTCAGGGTAGACCCTGTTTCATTCTGTCATCATATTCATTCCATTTTCTTTAAGCTGCAATTTTATGGAAGTTGCTTTACTGGAGTTTTCAGTAAGTAGATGTAAGCAGATTAAAAAGATTCCCTGTGACTGAAATAGCTGATTTATAAGTTCATTCTAACCCTTTTAGGAAAGGGTATAGGAAACATGCTTCAAATGCTTTCACCAGGTCCATAAAACATTAGAAGTGACTTGACGTGAGAGGAAACCCAGGAGGGCTTACATAAAGCATGCTTTTGTTAAAGCAATTTAACAAATCCCAAAATAGTTGAACTGCAGAACTACTGGCAGGCTTATAAAGCCACCTGTGTAATATGTAGCAGGAGAATGGCAGGTGAAGATACCTATACCCGAAGAGAGGGATTGGTAATATGCCCTTTTATTTAGGGAGTGCTGCCACTAGGAATAGGAAAGCTGTTTGAGAGTGACTAAAAGCTAACCCAGCCCTTGATACTTAACTTCCTTAAGTTCTAGTACAACACTTTTCTCTTTAGGTTTCAGTACTCCTTAGCTATGTTTTTCAAAGTACAGAAGTAGTTAAGTGGAGAAGAGCCTATCTGACAGTAGTATAGAAACTTCAGGGTATGTGTAGCTGTATTTTCAGGTTTGTATTTGAACTGAACCATACAGGCTTCAATGACTCTTTTGAAGTCAGAACTTTAATCTTGAATGTACACCTTCTTGTGTAAGAGTAGGGTATTAGACCTTTCATATACAAACTTAAATCAGGTGAGTAATGGAGTATAAAATCGTGCTAAAGAAACTTCAGACTGTCATAGAAGGAGGCATAGTTAAGTCTAAAGTATATTTTTTTAATGTAGAAAATATTAATTTCCTATCTATTTGTTTTACAGGCATGTCAATTTTAAATAAAACAAAATGGAAAGGGGGGACACTGCAAATTGAGTTGGCCAAAGAAAGCTTTTTGCACAGGTAAAAATCAATTTTTAAAAATGTATGTTGTTGCTAAAGTTACCCTTTTTCTGTTTATCTGATAATATTATGGCTGTGCTTTCATCTGCTATGCACTTACTCTTTCTATTTTTTATTGACATTGGTGGACTCTTGATGCATATTAGATACTACAACATGTTTTGCATCATTATTCCCTTGAAGGTAACAGATTTGTTAATTCCTTGAGTAGTGAATGGTTACTGTTCTGTGGGAGAGGGTCACTGCCAGCTGTAATTTAGCACACAGGCAGACCTTTTTTCATATATGATATGCTTTTTGGTACAGGCTCGCCATGGAGAGGGAGGAGGCAAAGCTGCAGAAAGAAAAGCCACAGAGAAACGACAAAGCGTGTCTGTTAGAATCACTGAAAAAGGCTGGAGTTGTAGACTTTCACATGAAAGCAGTACCAGGTACAGAGGTGCCAGACCATAAGGTATGGTGGGATAGATATATAGAGAATTAAAACAAAAACCAGAATTGGGCCCAAGCTTATTACATCTAAATTTATGTCAAATCTCTACGCTTTATGTAAAGAGTCTTTTATTAAGTGTGACAGTCCAATTTGTGAGATGTAGTCTAAAGAAATACCTTATGTGTAGACATATAGAATGCTCCTGTAGTTCTTTGTAATGACTGGCAATAATCTTGATCATACTGTCCTCTCTTGTCCTGTTAAGTTGGTAAATGCTTTTTTACTCATTGATGTTGGGAATATCTTCATGTCAACCTTAAAAGCATGTAAAGAGAATGTGTGTCTTATTTTTATACAGCATATACTTTTTTGATGGCTGGGTTGTCGGGAACTGATCTCTGTGCTTCAGCACATTCAGGATCAGGGTCTACACATGCTTACAAAAGTAAGGCTTAGAATAAAATCACTGAACATGCAAATTTACGCAAGAAAAATTGTACTTACTACAAAGTTTTCAAAATTATTTGCTAAGCACAGAATGTTTTTGGAGGGTGATGCGGGGATTTTAATTTTTTAGCAGGAAGGGGGAAAAGGGCAAAATAATAGTGATCCTGTCTGTATATTTACCACTGTTAAATCATAAACAAGAAGCCTTATACTAAAAATAGTACTTGTAAAGAAATTCATTTCTTTATTGTCATTCTTTATTTGCACATTGTAGAAGTTTGGTTTTTTGGCTGGTTGGTTTTGGTTTGTTCTTTTTTTTTTTTTTTTTTGAGAAGGAAGCTGGATAAGTTGTACAGTACAAATATATCTCACTTAAGAGAGTAAACAAAAAAAGAATTAGTCACAGTTGGTTCTTTATTAGTGTTTCTGTTATCCAAGAATATACATCTTGTTTTATTCCAGGATTACTTCCATTCCTTTTTTTGTTTAACACTGATTATTTTTCTTTTCTTTTAGAAATGGGTTGTTGGGAAATTTGGCAGAGTCTTGCCTATCCTGCACCTCAGGAATCAACAAAAAAATAAAATATCCTTTTCCTATAGGCTGGCCATAGGCACAATTCCCTCTTTCTTTCGTCATATGGGGAAACATTTGCTTGACACTTTTAATATCGACTACTGTGTCATATTTGATTTACTGAATCACCGAAGTAAATCTTGCAGTAAGTTTGTGTGATTTGAATAAATTTTTAGACTGCAGGTCAGTTGCCTAAAGGCTTATGGTCATAACATTAAAAAGGACCCTCTGTTGTCCTTTCACACAGAATTTAGCCTGTTCATAAAGACTGGAAGTCTGCTTGCTAAAAGAATCATGTTGTTTTAATTCCTTAACTGAGACTAACGTTGTGAAATATGACCCATCAAAATACTGCCATAACCTCAGAAAGCTGGAGCCAGACTTGACACATGTAGTTCCTATATCCGAGCTTACTTGGCACTTGGAAGGGGGAGATGATACCATAAACAAGAAGCGGCAAGGAGAGTTCCCTTTAACTAAGAAGCCACCTAAAAAACTGAAGCAACTGAGCAGTGAGGCTTTGAATGGAGCAGTAGTTCGCTCTTCTGGGTGCCAGTCACATTCAAAAACCACATGCTTACCACAGCTAGATCAAAGATCAAAATCCAAACCCAATGAGAAGTCTAAATTGCATTCATCAAGGACTCTGAAGAGTAAAATACCAGGGAGAGGTTTATTATCAGATAAATGCAATGTTTCTGGAGTTACAGCTCAAAATAATACGAGTGTTTCTGATAGTGACATTGATTCTGAAGAGGAAATCAGAGCAATGGTAGAGAGAGAAACAGAGAAAGCTGAAAATGTTGAGACTGAAAATGACCACTTGGAAATTGTTGGGGATAATTTTGAATTAAAATACAATAGTCACTGGTTGTTAAGCAATCCAGATGCCACGAAGAAAGCCATCAAAGGAAGTTACAGAGAGAAAGAGACTATGCAATGTGATAATGGCTATGATTCAGCAGATACAGATGAAATTATTGCTGAAAGTAAAACTCCAGATCTAAGTAGCAGGAAAACTGCAGTTTTAGAAGATTCTAAACAGGTGGCGGCGGAAAATAAAGAAATATTAACAAACAAAAAATGTGGTTTGATAAATGATTCCTCACTGAAAACTTGCAATTTAGAAGAAGAATACACTGAAAGAAAAAGAAAAAGGCAAAGGAAAAAATCTAGAATTGCTGCTTTGCAGAGTACAGCAGTTAACAGTACAACAAAGGCAAGCGATAGTGAAAGCTCTTATTCAGAGTCCGAGAAAGGAGAGTCTGAAATCAGTTCCGAGTATGAATCCATGATGCAAAACTGTTACCGCTTAGACCTTACATTAGATGACTTAAAAGCATTAGCTACTGAAAACACTGGGACACCAGCAGAAGAATCGGATAGTACACAGAGTTCTAGTCAGTGCAGTGTTGAAGAAAATCCTAAAAGTAATGTTGTAAATAAACCAAAACTTTCTAAATCTTGCCCTGCAGTTAAAAAAAAAAGTATCTCTCCTGAAGATGTAGTTGCTGCAATTTTAGCAGGGGAGGAGAATGCTGATGAAGAAAGCTCCAAGGGACAAAATAATTCACATTTGAAGTATCAGCCCTTCAGAGGAATGGGGTGCCTTTACGAAAAAGAGTTAACTAAGGACAGCACTGATTTAAAGAGGAGGTCTGTAGAAAGTTTAGGTCTTGAAGCTTGTATTTCTTACTGTGGGGAGGAGTCATCTAAAAGACAGTCTAAGAACCATCCATTATATTCACTTGAAGTCAGCAGTAAAAAGAGACAAAATATGCATTGTGAACAGCACAAGGGATTGTCAGATGCTGCCGCCTTAGCAGATGAGAGAGATCAGCCTGTTTCCAGGCCACGTTTACAAGGAAAGAACAAAGATGTGAGTTCTTTACAAGATGACCAAAATTCAGAGCATGGAGATGCTGCTGCTAGTGCTGATCAGAGCGAAGATGAGAGCAATGACATGGATAGTAATGCTGCAGTGTCACAGAAATGTATTAAACGACAATTGGAAAGCCCAGAACTGCTTTCAAAAAAATTGAGGAGGGATGTAAGCAATAAAAATCCAGAATGTGAAGCTAATAAATGTGAGAATGGGAAGACAAGCCTTCTGGAAAATAAAGAGCTTTGTCTTCATGCTACTGCTTCAGAGGAACCTAGTACAACAAAGAAACAGTTGCAGGATAACCAGAGGAGGCTGGCAGCTCTGGAAGAGAGACAGAAAGAGAGAGAATTACAGAAGAAACTCATTCAAGGAGCTCTTTCAAGTCTGGTAATTACACTCACAACTTCTACCTGAATAGCATGCAGTAAAAGAAACAGGGAAATTAATAGATGTGGTTTAAGATATTTTAAAATCATATTCTGGAATTTCTGACTACATCGCCAGTTTTCTTTTGAGTGTATACAAAATGATGCATACCTAATTCCTGGAATGTCTCTAAAGTTGCAAGAGGAATAGTAGATTCCTCCTTTCATGTCATGGAAATGTCTTTTCAATACTTACATGTGATGGCAGCAAGTATTTGGTATGTTTGACTTGACAGTTTCACTCTTACATAGGATAGCCAGCCAGCAGGCAAGCATAAACACATCATATTCAATTCAGATGCGGAAAGTGAAGCTGAAGTAGATGAGATGTTGAAGAAAGGTGCGAGTTTGGGAAATACACGTGAAGAAGTAAGTGTTATTAGGAAAAAGTCCAGTATTCTGTAAGGTAATGCCATATCAATATAACTCTGCCTTTTATTCTGAAGACTGTTTTTCATAGTGAAGTGATAGGAAAAAAAGTAGATAAGTTTTGAATTAATATGAGTGATTCTTCTTTTTTTGCTAACATGAAACGGGTTTCAAAAAACTTAACCATGCACCTGATAAAGCTGGAGAACTTGGAGAATTGGTAAGGAGATTGAGATTTGCATAAAAGAGATTTTCATTTTGATTAAAAGAAAAAGAATGTTTAAGTTATAGGGCTTATGCATAATTAGTTTTGAAATTTCACTGCTTTTAGTCAAAGGAAGGGGAGAAGATTTGGCTTGAGTAGTATAGAAGGACTCTTCGGTTTTTCCAACACTGTGGATGAAGAATCTTTATTAATGCAGAGTCTTGTTTTTAAACCAATGTTAAGGTCCAGAGAAGTTGAGTGGGACTTCCTCTTTACACCTTACCTAATTGAGACCATTTTGACAGACTTCTCAGGATTTTACTGCCATACTTTCAGCACAATTAAGTGCTTTTTTATGGAGTACAACTTCTTGTGTAATCACATTTTTTAGTCACATCTCTGCTAAAGCTTTAAACCATTGGTTTTGCTTTTGTTGGGTTTTTTCTTCATAAACGTAGTAAGATTAGGACCATTCTCGCTATTTAATTAAAATCTTCTTTTCTCACTTTTCCTCATGTTTAGTGCTTTTTTAACATATATATCTCTTACCCTGTATTTAGAATCCCTGCCCTGTATTTTTACTTTTCTTTAAAAGAACCTCTAATTCTATGGAAAATTGTTTCAAAGCCACAGAGTGCTTACCTTTTGTAATCATTGATATTTATCAACTGACTTAAACTATATTCTAGAGTTTATACCATAAATGATGCTTGTTCAGAAAGGATATAATTAGACACTGATATTTTTAAATTGATCTCCCTTGACGTGATCAGAAAATTGGAGTTTTATACCTAACTCTCTGATATTATAAAACCTGAGTTGCCCTTTACATGGATATTTGGCCGATGCTAAAATTTAGTAGTCATAACTGTAAAACAGAATTGTACAAGGTGTGTATACAATGTAAGCTTTGGAAGCACATGGATCAATAAGTGAGCTGGTTGTTCTAGAAATGCACTCTTTCAGATAAACCGGAAAGCACATGAACAAAGTTGATACTGATTTATTTTCTAAAACTTAACGTAAATGGCTGCTTTTCTGTATTTTCTTTTTGTTTAATAAAGGATGAATCTGCTCCTAAAACTTCGGCCAGGCTGTTTGAAAGCAGCGAGGATGAGCAAGATGATGCAGATTGTGATAGATTCAAAATTAAGCCCCAGTTTGAAGGCAAAGCTGGTGAAAAAGTGAGTGAACCCATTACTGTAACTTAGTTTTCTTCTAAGTCTCCATAATGCCACTTCAGAAGAACGTAACATGTAGGCTTGCATACTTGCTGAATATGATTTTGACAAACTTGCAATAGAATTCTCTTAAATAGAGGAAACGGTAGGCATGGAGGAAATAATGTGTGTTGGGGAGCGGGATTTGGTGCTCTGATGTTGTCATCTTTGAATACAAAGAAGTTTCTGGAAAAGGCATCAAGAGCTAAAGGGTTATTAATATGTTGCTATAATTACAGTTAAAAAAAAAAAAAGTTACTGAATGTTGATGGCTTTCTTCTCCAATACTTAATAGGATCTATTTTACTTTTGTTTAGCTCTTGCAATTGCAATCACGATTTGGCACAGATGAAAGATTTCGCATGGATGCTCGATTCCTTGAAAGTGACAGTGAAGAAGAAGGTAAACCTGCTCATATTTCTTGGTTAATGATAGTCATAGAGCTATATCTTGGAGCCTTAATTTTGGACGCTTGAAGGAACTTATGGACTCCTTTGCTTCTTTGGTGATTCCTTAAAGAAAATAACCCAACTCTGTTGTGGCAGTACATAGTATATATTGGTGGCTGTGTTTTCTTAAATGTATATGTTGCAAAGGTATTTGTAATAGCTGAGTGAGACGTACTTGGTTGATAAATGGACATTTGAAGATTTTTTTTTTTAATACAGGATGATACCAGAACGTGTTTATCCATGTTTTTCACAGGATAAGTGGTGACTTATTAAAATAAACTTTTTGACCGTTACATTCATTTAAACTGTTTGTTTTGTAGTCATCCTGCAGTCCATGGCTGATTTGGCAGCCTTAGAAAGAGATTTTTTTTTTTTTTTTTTAAACAGCAGAAGGCAGAAAGCTGAAAAAGGCAAACTTTTAAAAGTATTTCTCCCCCCCCCCCAAAAGAAATTATTAACCTAGTTTTCAAAATTCAGAATTTGTTTCTGAAACTTAAATTTTTGCCTAGTTCTGCTACTCACTTTGCTGTTTTAATGTGATCTTCTGTACAGCATCTAACAGTGGCAGAGTAGTTGCACAGTTACGTGATACAAGCAGGGGACAGGTTAAATAACTGATCTGATTTTCACATGAGATAGATGCCCATGACATTTCTAATCAAAGATTTTCTACAGTCCAAGGGAGGAAGCCTCTAAGTCGCTTTAAAATAAAGGAAGTGACGCGTTGATAATGTGTGAGCTCTTCTAGTACTATAGTAATGTTGTATAGCAAATATTACAGGCTTACTCAGGTCATAGCAGGGAAAAAATAATGTATTTATTTTTCTCTTAGCAGAGACAAACATCTTGAAGGCAGATGAGGAAGAAGAGCTTGCTGAGGAGAAAAAGAAAAATCTGCAAATACTGGGAAGCATCTTGAATATCAACCTGGAACACCCTAAGCCAACTAAAATGGCCACAAGTGCTAAGAAATTCAAGTATGAATCACCCGTTATCAGAAAAGAAGGAATTTTAGGAAGGCTTAATTTTTGCCAAGGTTTCACAACTAAAATTTCTGCCTACCTGACTGAGAAAAAGTATTTCCTTCTCTGTTGTGTGGATTTGAAGTCAGTCTTTCATGCAGTTTCCTAATTTGAGTGTCCCAATAGATTATACAACTGGTAATTGTTATTTTAGGGAAAAAAATTAACAGATGCCTGCTTGAGTTTCTTCTAGTAGATTTTGATTGATGGGATTGTTGGTTATGAAAATTAGTAT